>NW_025968939.1:0-18713 GCF_021869965.1 Rhincodon typus
CCCATATAATGTGATAACAAACATGACAGGGCTGAGTGTGGGGGGGGTTCAAAAACGTGGAAGGATGCAATCAGGCTCTAAAGTTATTGAATTCTGTGTTGAGTCCTAAAAGCTGCAGGGTCCCCAAGTGGAAAATGAGATGTTGTTCTTTGAGCTTGCGCTGAGGCTCGCTGGAGCACTTGAGCAGGCCTGTGACAAGTGTTGGAATGGGAGCATGCTGAGTTGAAGTGGCAAGCAACTGGGAGCTTGGAGTAACTTTTCTGGGCAGAGCATAGGTGTTCTGCAAAATGGTCACCTTGTTTTCTCAGTTTTCTTAGCACTTGTTTTTACTTCACATTTCCAACATTCACAGTATTTCACTGTTGTTTTAATTCAAGTTTTATTTTTTACTTAAGCAGAGCTGTTTAGTCACACTGAACATGGTAATCCAATATTGGGTAATAGAATTGTGAACATTAGTTTGGTTTAATTTCAAATTGTATTTCTTGATCCTACCTGTATAAGCTTGCACCCAGAGCTGATGAGGCAGCTTGCATAGTTAATATCTTAAGCATATAGTTGCTCTCCTTCCTAAGACATGCATAGATTTTGTTTAATTACTGAGGGAACAAGAATGCTTATTTATTTACTATTTATTTTTGAACAGAATTTCATTGAAAAAAATTGCTTCTTTGTTTTACTGTCTTTGACACACTGTCCAATCCTTTCAGTACAGCTATCCCACATTCCAATGCTCTTCGCAAAACGATAATGTTTGACTGGTCATGAGCTGTGTTGCAAGAGGTCTATGAATTTAGGTCATTTCATTTGTCTTCATTTTTTGTAGATTTTGCAATATTACTTGAGTTGATTTGATTTTGTTTTAAGCTAGAAGTGTTGATTAAAAAGCTTGTTTTTTTCACTAGCTTTCGTACTAATAAAGGACTTGGATATTCTGCTCATTTTGTGGGAAGTTGTTTGATTGTGACATCAATAAAATCAAAAGGAAAAGGATTTCAGCATTGTGTAAAGTATGACTTCAAGCCCCAGAAGGCAAGTATTCATCACCTGATATACTTATTGTGATTGCAGAAGTTCATCTTTCAAGAAATTAAATTACTTACTATACCCATGTGGACTATGTAATCTCAAAATTCATATGCTTTTTTTTTGTCCTTAACTAACATAATGCTGAGTTTTGAACTGTCTATGCTTAAACCTGGCCACTTATTTGAAGCAACTTTTTCAAACAGGAAGTTTGAACTTATTCATAGGATAGGATCACTGCCTAATGTGTTACTTAACTATACAGATATGTCGAGTCCAAAATGTATTTCGTGTCAGTCTCGACGAACTGCTTGCCAGGATACTAGAATTTGCCTTGGTTGGCAAAGAACCTTACTTAACTGCATGTGCTGGTTTTACACTACTTAAGTAGTGTAGTGTAAATGTGTGAACGTCTGAAGAGCACAATGTTTGTATCCAACTGTGATGCTGTGTTTACTGGGTTGTCAACTTCAGTTGCTCTGGTTCATCTGAATAAAGATAAGGAATGGCTGTTGTTTGCAACTGTGTCTCAGTGTTACCTTTCGGCTTCAAGCAAAGAAAAATGGAAAGATTTGATTAAAGGGAGGAAGGAAGAATATCAAAGAGGCTGGAATCTGAGAAATGTAGACTTATGACAATGTGGAAGGAGGTGGGATGTGTGGGGGCACTGTTTGTAAAGTTGGAGGAGATTCTAGAGAGAGAGAGAGCATGGGATGTGCTGTGATGTTATGGTGTAGTTTAAACAAGATGGGAATCTTAAATTTGAGGCACAGAGCAATTTACTTACTTTAGGTCAACAAGGGTATAGGTGCTGAGAAGGTCAGATTTAGGGGATGAGATATGATGAATAGCCTTTTAATATTTATGTAGAATGATTTGTGGCTAGGGGACTAATTTGTGTTCGTTTATTCACTTGACAGCTCTGTTGTCTGTGCAAGTGCAATGAACTTGTGATACCAACACTCGAAATATAATGCCTGTGCCTCGAACATCACTCTGAAATTTGTAATTGTGTTTTTAAAAAATAGTGACCAAAATTATATATTGATCACTTCTACTTCAGCCAGTTTCTTTCCCATATAAGTCATTCACATGGTTCATTGCAAGTATTAGAAATGCTAGAGTTGCTTTCTTGAATAGCTATGGTTGAAGAACCCTGTAGTATTTGAAAATAGCGGTAATGGTAATTAGTTGGAGAACTAATAAATCAAATAAAAGCTACAATATAATAAATATTTGTTTCATTTTGTACAGTCATATGAAGAAATGTGCATCTGTTTACTGTGCCAGATATTTGGTGTTAAGTGAATCGTTTAAAATATAACAAAAATAAATTGGAAATTCTTTATTATAGTGGTACATGGTGACTATTGTACATATTTACAATCGTTGGAAGAACAGCGAGATCCGGTGCTATGTGAATGGTGAACTGGCTTCTTTTGGAGAGATTACATGGCTTGTGAATACTAGTGATGTAAGTAGCAGTATAAAATTGCAACTTGAAAACCTTCCGATTATTTAGGGGTCAGTTCATGAATTTTTTGTTCAAATTTAAATTTTTTTAAACTATGTTTACCTGAATTCTGTTGCTTCAATTCTGCATATTCCTGGTGACATTTCATAACATTGCAATGGAAATCACACCATTGGAAAAACTTTTAATGGTTTAAAGACCTGTTAAATTCTTGGTTCCCACTTTTGAAAGTTAATTCATTTCGAACTCATCAGTGGCTGAGTGAATAGATCCCAGTCCATAGATACTTTCACAATTACTGCTCTGTTTTCTTGCTGCATCGTTTTGATTCATTAAAAAAAACATGATAGATCAGTTCCTTGAGTGCAAATGTCTCTTGGAACTGGAATTTAAGCTTAGGTCTCCCAGTGATGTAATCATAATTCTGGTTTTCTATTTATTGGCCTTATTTCTTTTGCAAGATGGAAATATGTTGATAATAAAAATTAGATATTTAATTTAATAGTATGTCTACGGGAGTATTTTGAGGCAATTTTGGAATTGATTCTTAATTATTTTCAAGTAACAGTATGGTAAGATGTGCTTTTCTTCCTTTTTTGACTTTTCTTAAAAAAAATTTGCAATAGCTGGAACCTGAGAATTTCCAAAAGTGTGCAAAATATTTTTACACAAAAGTAAAGATTTTAAAATTTCAAATTGAGTTGAAGACGAACATGTTTCACTAGTAAATTGCTTAATCTTTTCTGCTAACTTAAAGATTGTGCACTTGAGCCAAGTGAATCTAGTAAACGTGAAATATCTGAAATTGAAATAGTTCATCTAATTCATGAATTGCAAAAGGGTTTTGGTATCTCTTTCCTAGACTTTTTCCTAGGGTGGAGGTAGCTATTACAAGGGGGCGTAGTTTTAAAGTGAGTGGAGGTAGGTATAGGGGAGATGTCAGATGTAGGTTCTTCACTCAGAGAGTGGTAGGGGCGTGGAATGCATTGCCGGAGAGGGTAGTGGAGTCGGCCTCATTAGGGGCATTTAAGCGGCTATTAGATAGGCATATGGATGATAGTATAAAGTAGGGGTGGACGTTAGATAGACCTTAGGTTTAGGGTAAAAGTTTGGCACAACATCGTGGGCCGAAGGGCCTGTACTGTTCTGTGTTCTACCTCAGATGTATTTGAATGTCCGGTTCACATTATTTTCATAATACAAGTGTTTCTTGAGAAGAAAATATACTACTTGTGCTAGCTTCTTCATTGCTGAAAATATACCTTCACTATTTTGAGTGAAGCATTGTTTGGGCTAGCATGATAGTTTGGTGTATGCTGAGTGCAGAGTAGTTGTTGAAATCCTCGTCATTCAAGATTATAGTCCCCTAACTGAAAATCATGCCTCCGTCCTTGTTCCCTCTTTGGATTAGTCTAAGTTTGAAGGATGTTCCTGAAATTGGGGTCTCGGTATAAAGGTACAGGGTATTCCATTTTGGACTGAAACAGGGAGAAATGTCTTTGACCAGAGAGTGGTGGACCTATTGAATTCTCTACTGCAAAGTGGTTGGGCCAAAACATTGAATGTTTTCAAGGAGTTAGATATTTGTCCTTCGGGCTAAATTGATCAAAGAGTACAAGGAGAAAGTGGGAACAGAGTACTGAGCTGGATGATCAGCCATGACCATGTTGAATGGTGGAGTAGGCTCAAAGGGCTGAATGACTTAGTAGGCTCAAAGGGCTGAATGACTTAGTCCTACTTTCTGTGTTTCTGGGAATTCCTTTACCTACATAATTACTTTCTCCCAATATATGACACAATATAGGTTCTGAAAGTCAGGAAGTATTTTGTTGTACTAAGGAGGATTATCTCTCTAAGAGTAAACCACTTGCACAAATGATTGTATACTTACAAAAAACCTGATCTTGTTCAGGCATAAAGGAAATAGAACACCAGTAGTTTAAAAACAATTGCATGCTACACACTCTTTTTCTTGCCACATTTACAAAAAGATGTATAAAAAGGCTAAAGTGTCCATGTATATGCCATGTAAATGATATCACATACAATTGTAGTATGTCTATTACTCAATATATAAGCAACTACCCACATGTGGCTGGTGGATAATGTATTGGACAACCGAGTCCTTGTATGCATCTAATTCTTTATCATAAATTACTGCTTCTCAAACTCTTTCTCACTGGACCCCATTTTGTAGCTTAAATTGTTTTAACTCCTCTGAGAAACCTGAGAACTGAGTAGTAGGGTCTGTCTGTGTGGAGGGTGACTTAGAGCTTGACAGCAGCCATTGCTGTATTGGAGCTTGCAATGCCAAGTTTTCAGCTTGTGATCCCTCTTGGGTCCTGGCTCCCACTTTAGAAGCATTGCCATAAATAATAGTATCATTAATTCTGTTACCACTTGGTGAGCAGTTATTTGTCCGGTTAATTTGAAGAATGATGTGTTTTCTCCCAGGATATCTTATGGGTTAAAGTGAAGCAATTTTTTTTAGGTTAAAAATTGTTGACAAAATTACAACATACCATGTGTGCGGTTCACAGAAGTATTGCTTAGACTCAGTGAGATTTGATTCCTAAATTAATTCTAAATGTATAAAATATTTCCTAATTAATAGTAATTTTTATGGACTGTGGTTATCCTTTACACACTAATCCCCCAATCTGATTACCTTTGTGCTACTAACAGGAAAAATGCATGGAATGTAGTACCTGTACAACTATGTTAAAGATTTAGTTGAGAAAATGCCCTTCATACCAGAGAAATATAGAAGGTCACATGAAATAATGTGGCTTATCAAATGCTAAAACATCCTTACAAACAATTAGTTTTGTAAATTACCATCTTAAGAAATGAGAATTTGAGTGAAGTCCAAAATGTACACATTAATAACTTTATAATTTTAATCTGTTTATATTTTCAGACATTTGATAAATGTTTCCTTGGATCTTCAGAAACAGCAGATGCGAACAGAGTATTCTGTGGGCAACTTGGAGCAGTTTATGTCTTTGCTGAAGCTCTAAATGCAGCACAGATATTTGCAATATATCAACTTGGCCCTGGATACAAGGTATTCTAATGTGAGAATGTGGTTTAAAGATGACTGACATATTTCATTTTTGAGATGAGTCACTAGTCTGACTGTCTGTTAATGAGTGTTTACTTACTGTAGAATTCAATTCAAATGCAACTCTTAATGGTTTGGATTAACATCAGATTTATAAGACTTGTTAAAGTTAATATTTTTGGTCTCATTGTGCTGTCAAAGAATATTTACAGGGTGAAATGTAAGCTTTATTTAAGAACTTCTTACTGTGGCTTCTTACAGAAAGCAGCTAGAGAGTTAGATCGTGTGACATGGCATCATTTCCAGTGTTATATGCCCATTCGTTAGCATGTAGTCAGACATAGCTTGTTACACTCGGATGCTGCAAATGCTGGAGTCAGAGTCAACGCAGTGTGGAGCTGGAGGAACACCGCTCAGGCAGCATCAGAGGAGTAGGAAAGTCGATGTTTCGGGTTGGGACCCTTCTTTAGAAGTGGGGATGGGGAAGGGATTTTGGAAATAAATAGGGTGAAGAGGGACGGTGCTAGGTGGATGCAGGTAGGGGGTGATGGGGATTGGTCAGTGGGAAGGATGGGGTGGATAGGTGGGAGAGAAGATAGACAGTTTGTGTCCGGTCAAGGAGGCGGGGATGAGAGGGAAGTTTGGACATGGGATGGGGCTGGGGCTGGGGAGATTTTAAAACTGGTGAATTCTATGTTCAGGCCATCGGGCTGTAGGCTCCCGACGTGGAATATGAGGTGTTGCTCCTCCAGTTTGTGTGTGGTGTCATTGTGACTCTGGAGGAGGCCTACGATGGACATGTCATCAAGGGAGTGGGAGGGGGAGTTAAAATGGTTAGTGACTGGAAGGTGTTGTCGATCATCGCATACAGAGCGCAGATGCTCCATGAAACGGTCCCTAAGTCTGCGCTTGGTCTCACCAATGTACAGGCGGCCACATGAGGGGCAACGGATACAGTAAACCAGGTTGGAAGATGTACAGGTGAATCCCTGTCGGATATGGAAAGTTTGCTTTGGGCCTTGGATGAAGATGAAGGGAGGAGGTGTAGGGGTAGGTGTAGCACTTCCTGCGGTTGTGGGGAAAGGTGCCGGGTGTGGTGGGGTTAGTGGGGAGAGTGGAGTGGACGAGGGAGTCGTGGAGTGAGTGGTTCCTACGAAAGGCAGATAGGGGTGGAGAGGGAAATATCGTTTTGGTCTTGGGGTTGGATTGTTGGTGGCAGAAGTGGCGGACGATGATATGCTGGATGCGGAGGTTGGTGGGGTGGTATGTGAGGACCAGGGGGACTCTGTCTTTATTTTTGGGGGAGGGGTTTTGAGGGCAGAAGTGTGGGAACCGCAAGACATGCCGTTGAGGGCATTTTTGATCACTGGCAGGGAAAGTTATGGTCCTTGAAATAGGAGGACATCTGGGATGTCTGGGAGTGGAACGCTCCACCTTGGGAGCAGATGCGACAGAGGTGGAGGAATTGGGAGTATGGGATCACATTCTTGCAGGAAGGTGGGTGAGAGGATGTGTAGTCAAGGTAGCTATGGGAGGCGGTGGCTTTGATATAGATGTTAATGTTGAGGTGGTTACCAGAGATGGAGGCGGAGAAGGAGGTATCGGAGATGGTCCAGATGAATTTGGGGTTGGGGTGAAAGTTGTTAATAAAGTTGACGAACTGTTCAAGTTCCTCATGGGAGCATGAGACCGCACTGATTATAGTCATCAGTGTAACGGAGGGAAAAGTGAGGAATGTTGCTGGTGTAACAGCAGAAAAGGGACTGTTCCATGTATCCTACAAAGAGGCAGGCATAGCTCGGATCCATACGGGTGCCCATAGCCACCCACTTAGTTTGTAGAAAGTGGGAGGAGTTAAAGGAGAAGCTGTTCCGGAAAAGGACAAGTTCTGTTAAGCAGATGAGGGTGTTAGTGAATGGGAACTGGTTGGGTCTGCGGGAGAGGAAGAAGCGGAGGGCTTTTAGGCCATCTTCATTGGGGGGATAAACGTGTACAGGGATTGGATGTCCATAGTGAAGATGAGGTTTTTGGGGGCCAGGGAATTGGAAGTCTTGGAGGAGGTGGAGGGCGTGAGTGGTGTCCCGGACACAGGTGGGGAGTTCCTGGATGGGGGTAAAAACAGAGCCAAGGTAAGCAGAGATGAGTTCAGTGGGGCAGGAGCAGGCAGAGACAATGGGTCGGCTGGGGAAGTCAGGTTTGTGGATTTTGGGAAGGAGATAGAAACGGGCGGTGTTGGGTTGGGGAACTATGAGGTTGGAGGCTGTGGGCGGGAGGTGACCTGTGGTGATGAGGTTATGAATGGTCTGAGAGATGATGGTTTGGTGATAATGGGTAGGGTCATAATCGAGGGGGCAGTAGGAGGAGCTGTCAGAGAGTCGGCGCCTGGCCTCAGCGATGTAGAGGTCAGTGTGTCATACCAGTACTGCACCCCTGCCCCTCCCCTCCCCTCCCCTCCCCAATCCACGGGTTTAATGGTGAGGTTAGGGAGGAAGTGGAGGGCTGTGCATTCCGTTGGGGAGTGGTTATGACCCCGATCACCAAACCATCATCTCACAGACCATTCATAACCTCATCACCTTGGGTGACCTCCCACCTACAGCCTCCAACTTCATCGTTTCCCAACCCCACACTGCCTGTTTCTGTCTCCTTCCCACACTGGTGGATGACTAGAGAAACTGAGGTTTTGGTCAAGAAAAAGAAGGAAGCATATATCAAGTATAGACAGCAGAGATCGAGTGACTCCTTAGAAGAGTACAACGGCAGTAGGAGTACACTTATGAGGAAAATGAGGGCAAAAAGGGGACATAGCCTTAGCAAATAGGTTTAAGGAGAGTCCAAAGGGATTTTATAAATACATTAAGGACAAAAGGGTAACTAGGAAGAGAATAGGGCCCCTTAAGCGGCTCTGCTGATCTTTGTGTGGAACCGCAGGAGATGGGGGAGATACTAAATCAGTATTTTTCATCAGTGTTTATTGTGGAGAAGAATATGGAAGATGTAGAATGTGAGAAATAGATAGCAGCAACTTGAAAAATGTCCATATTACAGAGGAGGTGGTGCTGGACGTCTTAAAACACATAAAGGTGGATAAATCCCTGGGACCTGATTGGGTGTACCCTAGAACTGTATAGGAGGTTAGGGAAGTGATTGCTGGGCCCTTTGCTGAGATATTTGTATCATTGATTGACGCAGATAAGGTGCCGGAGGCCTGGAGGTTGGTTAAAGTGGTGGTACTATTTAAGAAAGGTGGTAAGGAAAAGCCAAAGAACTATATAGCAGTGAGCCTGACATTGATGGTGGGCAAGTTGTTGGAGGGAATCCTGAGGGACAGGATTTACATGTATTTGGAAAGGCAAGGACTGATTATGGATAGTCACCATGGCTTTGTGTGTGGGAAATCATAACTCACTAACTTGATTGAGTTTTTCAAAGAAGTAATAAAGAGGATTGATGAGGGCAGAATGGTGGATGTGATCTGTATGGACTTCAGTAAGCCGTTCGACATGGTTCCACGTGGCAGACTGGTTAGCAAGGTTAGATCACATGAATTACAGGGAGAACTAGCCATTTCGATGCAGAACTGGCTCGAAGGTAGGAAGACAGTGGGTAGTCATGGAGGATTGCTTTTCAGACTGGAGGCCTGTTACCAGCAGTGTGCCACAAGGATCGGTGCTGGGTCCATTGCTTTTCGGCATTTATATAAATAATTTGGATGTGAACACAGGCCGTATGGTTAGTAAGTTTGCAGATGACACCAAAATTGGTGTTGTGGTGGACAGCAAAGAAGTTTACCTCCGAGTACAACGGGATCTTGATCGAATGGGCGCGGAGTGGCAGATGGAGTTCAATTTAGATAAATGTGAGGTGCTGCGTTTTGGAAAGGCAGATCAGGGCAGGACTTGTACCCTTAATGGTAAGGTCCTGCAGAGTGTTGCTGATCAAAGAGACCTTGGAGTGCAGATTCATATTTCCTTGAAAGTAGAGTTGCAGGTAGATAGAATAGTGAAGAAGGTATTTGGTATGCTTGCCTTTATTGGACAGTGCATTGAGTATAGGATTTTGGAGGTCATGTTGCTGCTGTACAGGACATTGGTTAGGCCACTTTTGGAATACTGTGTACAATTCTGGACTCCCTGCTATAGGGAGGATGTTATGAAACTCGAAAGGGTTCAGAAAAGATTTACAAGGATGTTGCCAGGATTGGAGGATCCGAGCTGTAGGGTGAGGCTGAATAGGCTGAGGTGATTTTCCCTGGAGCGTTGGAGGCTGAAGGGTGACCTTACATAGGTTTATAAAATCCTGAGGGGCATGGATAGGGTAAATTGACAAGGTGGGGGCGTCCAAACTATGCCCTCTAGTTTTGGGAGCCGAAAACTAGAGGGCATAGGTTTAAGGTGAGAGGGGAAAGATTTAAAAGGGACCTGAGGGGCAAATTTTTCATGCAGTGGGTGGTGCATATATGGAATGAGCTGCCAGAACAGGTTGTGAAGGCTGGTACGAATACAACATTTAACAGGCACCTGGATGGATACATGAATAGGAAGGGTTTAGAGGATATGGGCCAAATTCTGGCAAATGGAACTAGATTTACCTAGGATATCTGGTCAGCATGGACAAATTAGACCGAAGGGTCTGTTTCCATGCTGTACATCGCTATGACTCTATAACTGATCCACATCCATCTGCCTCTATTTTGAGGTCATAATCCGAAAGTATCTGTATTGTACACGTTTATTACAGGCGACCAGATGATAAGTCCTCAAAGTTTTGGAAGTAATTGTTAAGGCTATCAATGACAAATTGTATTGATATAGTATGTTTAGTGTTAGTAATGTTTCTTGAGATGTCACAGACTGGAGTTTTCCAAACAAAATTTGACACAGCCACTTAAGATGATTTTACGGCAGAAAGCTTAAGGCTTGGTCAAGGAAGTAGATTGAAGAATGTATGAAAGGAGGAAAATGGATGAGAATTGTTCAGAGTTTGGGAGAGAATTCCCTAAAGATGTTTCTACTTGTGTGGAAATCCAAAACTTGGGACTATAATTATGATAGTTATTAATAAATTGAAAGAGATACAAGTGAAATTTCCTTGCACGCAGTAGTGACAGTGCAGAATTTGCATCGTGATGAGCGATTGGTGCAAATAGCCCAGAAGTGTTCAAGGCCATATTAAATAAATACGTGAGCATTGAAGGAGTAGAAAGATACAATGAGAGGGTGAAATTAAATGTAGTGTATGGAGAGTCTTATGGAGCAAATAAACAATACAGACCTGTTTTAAATAGATGAATTCTCTGCTATTAATTCTTTGTCATATTATAGGATTGATAAACCTGGCCTATTTATTATGTATGCAACTCTTTGCAATACCACTGTTTCATTCCTGGAATCTTAATTAAGTTTTGTATGTTTTTATTGATAAGTTTGTGGTGCTGTAGACCAAATTTAGGATTTGACGAGCCCTTGCAAGACATTGCAGCATGAACCCTGAGCTGTAAGTCAGTTCTCAGCAATGCAATTTGGTGTCAGGCGGAAATTTTGTTGTTCGCCCAAAGTTCAGAAGGAAAATACTGTGGATGATGGAAATCTGAAATAACTACGAAAACAAAAATATAAACCGAGCACTCACTAGCACTTTGTATTTTCATTTCAGAAGTGATACTTGTTCCTAATTTTATGCAGGTTAGTCTTTTGTAACATTGCAGTATATGTAATAAATCCACAGTAATTGGATTTCACATTTTGTTGGGCTGTCAGTAGAGATGGTACAATTTCCAAATTTGAATGCCTGCTTAAGCTGTGGGAGATGAGTTGATTTGTATTAGTAAGTAAGCTTTGGCATAACTTCATGCAGTGAGTTGTGTTTCTGAATTGCAATTTCTTTGCTTTTTTGCAGGGGACATTTAAATTCAAGGCAGAAAGTGACCTCCTACTTGCTGAGCACCACAAGTCACTGCTTTATGATGGCAAATTGTCTAGTAGTATTGCATTCACATACAACCCAAAGGCCACAGATGCTCAGCTCTGTCTAGAATCATCCCCAAAGGATAATCCATCTATTTTTGTGCATTCCCCACATGCTCTAATGCTTCAGGTAAAATCAAAATTCATTTGAGTACTATATAAAACTGGTAAAGAATGCCGTAAATATTTTTTATGTTGAGAAATATCTAATTAACCACATCAGAAAGATAAACAATGTTGGATAAACGCTAGTTAGACAGCATCTGTAGAGAGAGAAACAGTTCGAAGATGACTCTTATTTGGAAGTCATATTAGATTTGAAAAATTTACTCTAATGTTTCTCTCCCTATAGATGTTGCCTGACCTGAATTTCTCCGGCATTTTCTGTTATTATTTTCATATTTCCTGCATGCACAGTATTTTGCTCTTATTTTATGTGACGTCTGCAAGTTGGGAATATTATGGACAAATACTTACATTGAACTGTCTTAAATGATGGAATAAGTTCTTTCTCTAAGTGAAATTAACTATTTTTACACGATTCAGTTACTTGGGAAACAATTTGCATGTGAATTTTAATGTTCTGGACCAGCATCAATTGCACAACTTCATTTTATGATTTTGTTGCTACTTTAAGTACTGAATATTTAAAAGACAAAATTTGGATTTAGTTTTCAGTCCATACTAATGATCTATTTATATGAAAAAATGTTCAGATTCCAAGTTTGATACTCATTGAAGGCTTTTGCCAAACTGGAAAAGGCCATAATGAAGTTAGAACTTCTGGAATTATAAAAAAAAGTTGTTACAATAAGTTCTTAGCATTTAAGAAAAAAACTGATAAAATTATAATCATATTAAATCACTTTGTTTTTACTGCTTTATCTAGTTTTAAGAACATCCATATTAACACTTTCCTCTTCCATTTCCAAAATATTTTCATCAAGGTGCAAGTATAAAGTTCATCTTTGGAGATTTTGATTTAAAATTTCTTTTAATAGGATGTCAAAGCTGTTGTAACACATTCTGTACAAAGTGCCATACATTCAATTGGTGGCATCCAGGTGCTTTTCCCATTATTTGCGCAGCTTGATTACGGTCAGTATTCTTCTGACCAAGTTGACAGCACAGTTTGGTAAGTAACTCTAAGTTGTATTGCTTCCTATTCTGGGGTTGATTGTTCATTATCCCAAGGATACTGTGACAAATTATCAGTGGAATTCAAGAAATTTGCAGCTCAAAAGGGTGTAATTTGACTTGTCAAACATGTGTTGGCTCTTTGAAGCAGCAGTTGTGCTTAAGCTGTATTTTCATTGTAACCTTGTAAATTTCTCAATCTCCAGGACCTGTTCAACTCTTTTTCTTAAAACAAAAAGTGCCCAATTAGTTTCTTCCAAATTCCATATTTTTTAAATTAAAAATTCTCTCATCTCCCTTTAGATCTTTTTCCAATGATATTGAATCTTTGACCTCAGATCTTGACCTTCTGCCAGAGGGAATTTTTTTCCCCTCACCTTAATTTATGAAAACCTCTCATCATCTTGAAAACTTCCATAACTTAAAGTACCTTCAAAGAGAACAGACTCCACCTTTTCAGCTTTCACCCCTAACTGAAGTCCCACATCCGCGCTAACATCCTGGTAAGCCTGCTTTGTACCCTTTCTAATGCTTTTACATTTTTGCTGGTATGGTACTCTGGTTTGTCTACAATACAACAGCTGAGGCCTAATCAGTGATTTATGGTTCTGAAATGATTTTTTATTTATTTGTTCATGAGATATGGGCCTCCATGGCTCAGCCAGCATTTATTGTCCATTCCTAATTGCTTTTGAGAAGATGGTGTCACTTTGGTGCATCTGGGAGGTTTAGATCTTTGTTGATAACACATTTATAGCAATTTCCTGTGTGAATGTCACTATCCATCCAGTATTCATCTGGGGAGTGGAAGAAGAGCTATGAGAGTGTGGGTCGAGGGAGTGGGAAGGAGAAAGAGACATGCATGATTGGAAGAGCGATAGTGATGAAAGGACTTGATAGTTAAGGGAATTGACTGCATTTTCTGCAACTGATTCCAGTCTCATGTTGCCTCCTTGATATCATGGTCAAGGACGTTACCGAGTGACTGCATGCCACTCTGAGAAAGGAAGGGAAAATGGTAGTGGGCATGGCCTGTGTCTGTAGCCACGATTCAGGTAAAAAGAGAAACGTGGTTATGCAGCTGGAGCTCAGGTAGCTCAAAAGAAAATTGGTGGGCAGAACCTTGAAGGTGGTAATCTTTGTATTACTCCTGGCTGCATCATGCTTAAGTGAGTATAGAATTGGGAAAGTACAGCAGATGAATGAGTGGCTGGAGAGATGGTGCAGGAGAGGGGCCTTTAGATTCTTGGGACATTGGGACAGTTCAGGAGGAGATAGAATGTGTACAGACTAGAAGATTACTCCTGAGTAGAGTGAGGAAGAATATTTTTGTGGCATGATTTGTCAGTGGTATTGGGACAGATCTATACTAACTTGGAAAAGGTGTGAAAGCTAGGAGTTAATGAGTGAGAACTCAAACTGCCCCAGAAATTGGGCGAAAAAGCTAGTGTGAAAGTTGGAAATAGAATTGTATTAGATGGCTTAGGATAAAAGGGAATATAACATTGTCTGAGTTAGTTACCGTGGATGTATGCGAAAAGTTTAGTAAATAAGGTTGGTTAGCTGTAAGGACGTATAATCACATGGAGATATGGTGTTGCGATAATGGAATGGCTAAAGAGCTAAATATTCCTGGATACAAGAAATTTCAGGGAAGATAGATAACAAAAGGGATAAAAAAGGAGGAATGGTATTGATTGATAAGGTTGCAGTGCAGAAGATAGTGGATGTCCCAGAGGGGTCAAGGACAGAATCTATTTGGTTGAAGAAACCACAAGGATGCAATTACATCGTATGCATATTCAATAGGCCACAAACCTGAGAAAAGTAGAGGAACAGGGTAAGAAGTTGCAGCATAGTACAAGAACTATGGAGTTGATATAAATGGGGGTTATTACTATTCCAGTCTACATTAGGATTATTAATGTAAAGGACAGAGAGGGGCAAGAGTTCCAAAACCCCACTCAGGAGAATTTTCACTATCAGTATGTTTCTAGGCCAGTGATCAAGGATTCATTTCTGGATTTTGTCTTGGGAATGAGATGGGTCAAGTGGATCAATTGTCAGTATTTAGGAGATAGAGATCATTGTATTGTAAGGTTGAGGTTGGCTGTGGAAAAAGACAATGATCAATCCAGTGTAAAAAGAGTTAAATGGGGGAAAACCAACTTGATGGAGATGAGAATAGCTCTGTCCTGGATAAACTGGCATCAAAGATGAATAGAGAAAACCTTAACTGAAAATTTGTTGCATTTAAAAGAGGTGATAATTCAGGTTCAGTAAATCATAAGACTGAAAAGTCCAGCAAATAAATTCAGAGCTCTTTAGATGATGAAGGAGATGGTGATTAAGATGAAGAAGAAAAAGGGTGCTGTGTCAATTGTATTATTTACCAGACATTTGCCAAATGGTTCATTCTAGAAGATTTAATAGGGAATTGGAAATAAACAAATAAGAATGGCTAAAACAGAGTATGAGAAGAAACTGGTAGATAACATAAAAAGGAATCCAAAGGCGACTCTTGTAAAAGACATGAGATGATTAGGAACCTAAAGGGAGATTTGGCATGAAGGCAGAACTGCAGAATTTTCCATCTGTTTTATGAGGGAAGAGAATGCTGCCCAAGTTACGCTGAAAAATGAAGTAGTTCAGACATTTATGGCCAAAAAATGACAATGAGGAGGTATTAAGAAGGATGGTTGTGTTTAAATTTCGTATGTCACTCAGACTGGATAATTTGCAACCAAAGATACGGAGGGATGTATGGGTGAAAATTCTTGAGGCCCTGACCATCATTTTCCAATCCTCCTCAAATCCTTCTTGGGTATGGTGCCAGAGGATTAGAGAATTATAAATGTTTGATACCCTTTCTCAAAAGAAGGTGCAAGTTGGACCTAGTAACTCCAAACTAGTCAGTTTAACTTCAGTGGTGAGAAAGATTTTACGATAATTTAGATCAAAATTATAAGTCACTTAGACAATGCGTAAAGCCAGCATGGAATTAAGTGCCAATCATGTTCAACTAACTTGCTGAGTTTTTTGGTAATGTACCAGAGTTGCTAGATAGGGGTAATGTGGTATACAAGGACTTGAAAAAGGCATTTGATAAAGCTCTGTAGAGCAGACCTGTGAGCAAATTTAGAGCTCATGGAGTAAAAAGGGACCGATGCTAAGTTGGCCAAATAATGGGGAAGAGAGTTCTGAGAGAGCAGTTGTTTTGTTTTTTAGTCTACAGATACATTATGTGGGGTTCCCAAAGGATTGTTGTTAGGCTCTATGCTCTATATTTATGACCTAGACTTTGGTGTTCAATATACTATTTCAAAATGGATGGACGGCATGAAGTTTGGAAGTATTGAGAGCTGTGTGGAGGACAGTGTTAAACTCAAAAGGATGTAGGCTGGTTGGTGGAATTAGCAGAAAAATGGCAGGTGAAATTTAAAGCATAAGTGATTCATTTTATTAGGGACTGTGAGTAAGGCAATTGAAAGGGTACAACTGGGGAGTCAAAACATTATTTTTATTCTGAAAGCTCCTCTTGAGTTATAAGAAGAGATATTTGTGTTGAAATTGTAGAAAAACCTAATTCTTTTTCATCTGGCAAATTGTGTTCCATTTTGGACACTAAGCTGTGGGAAGGACGTGAATGCATTTGAGGGCTCAAAAGGAAAAGATGGTCTGGGGATAAGGAGCTTCATCTTTCATGAGTAACATCATCTAACCCCTTGAGTTACAACAAAGTGCAAAACAAAAATCTTCAACAAAATGTTTGCAGCAGTGCTCAAGTTCTGTACTAACAACTGACAACTTTGGTTATGTAGATAACTTGAGAAACTGGGCTGTTCTTGTTAGGGAAGCAGGTTTTGAGGAGATTTGACAAGGGTGTGTAGGATCTTGAACAGACTGAATAAAGAGATACTGTCTACGTTGGTAGCAGGATTCAATACAGAGGTCATTGAGTTGAGCCAATTTACAAAATGAGCAATGAGAGATGAGAAAATGTTCTTTTTATAGTAACGAATTAGGATCTCACATGCATTATTGAGAGTGTAGCAGGGATAGATTCAGTCATGGCTTTCAGAAGAGAATTAGACCTTAGCTGAAGAAGAAATAGTTGAACAGGCATGGGGAAAAATACAGAAGATGACTTGCTCTTGAAGAGAGCTGCTATCGCTGTAACAGGCTGAAGAGCTTCCTTCTATTTTCAGTCATTTACAAAGATCACATCATTTTGCTTACTGTGTTTTGATTGTGGACTAAGATGGGAAAAAAGGTTTGTTACTTCCAAAAGGCCTTCGACAAGGTGCCGCACAAGAGGCTACTGCATAAGATAAGGGTGCATGGCATTAAAGGTAAAGTATTAGCATGGATAGAGGATTGGTTGACTAACAGGAAGCAAAGAGTGGGGATAAATGAGTGCTATTCTAGCTGGCAGTCAGTGACTAGTGGTGTGCCTCAGGGATCGGTGTTGGGACTGCAATTATTTACAATTTATATAGATGACTTGGAGTTGGGGACCACGTGTAGAGTGTCAAAGTTTGCAGATGACACTAAGATGAGTGGCAAAGCAAAGTGTGCAGAGGACTGTGAAACTTTGCAGAGGAACATAGATACATTGAGTGAGTGGGCAAAGGTCTGGCAGATGGAATACAATGTAAATAAATGTGAAGTCATACATTTTGGTAGGAGTAATAGTAAAAAGGATTATTACTTGAATGGTAAAAAGTTGCAGCATGCTGCTATGCAGAGGGACCTGGGTATCCTTGTGCATGAATCACAGAAGGTAGGTCTGCAGGTACAACAAGTAATTAGGAAGGCAAATGGAATTTTGTCCTTCATTGCTAAAGGGATTGAAATAAAAAGCAGAGAGGTTATGTTGGAGCTGTACAAGGTGCTGGTGAGGCCACACCTGGAGTACTGTGTGCAGTTTCGGACTCCTTACTTGAGAAAGGATGTACTGGCACTGGAGGGGGTGCAAAGGAGGTTCACTAGGTTGATTCCGGAGTTGAGGGGGTTGGCTTATGAGGAGAGACTGAGTAGATTGGGATTATATTCATTGGAATTCAGAAGATTGAGGGGGGATCTTACAGAAACATATAAAATTATGAAGGGAATAGATAAGATAGAAGTAGAGAGGATGTTTCCACTGGCAGGTGAAGCTAGGACAAGAGGGCATAGCCTCAAGATTAGAGGGAGCAGATTTAGGACTGAATTGAGAAGGAATTTCTTCACCCAGAGGGTTGTTAATCTGTGGAATTCCTTGCCCAGTGAAGTAGTTGACGCTACTTCAGTAAACGCTTTTAAAAAAAAGGTAGATTTTTTTTGAACAATAAAGGAATTAAGGGATACGGTGAAAACGCGGGTAAGTGGATCTGAGTCCACAAAAGGATCAGCCGTGATCTTATTGAATGGCGGAGCAGGCTCGAAGGGCCAGACAGCCTACTCCTGCTCCTAGTTCTTGTGTTCTAAAACAAAGAACTGCGGAAGGATTTTGCTTTTAAAAACAAGTTGCTGAAAATCATTGTGCGTGGTGTTTACACTGCTACTTCGTTCAAGCAGTGGGACAAGATATTTGTAGCTCACATGGCACTGACGGCAGTGTACAGACTGAAATTTACCTGGCAACACGTAGCTGATCAGTTTGTGAAATTATGACCAGTTGCTGATGCCAAACATCAGCTTGATAACAACTTTCTAATTGGTTCGAGGGAAGCTGAACAGCTTGTGCTGGGACCGATTCATGGAGAAGCCTTTGGACTTCTCCCTCGTCCTGTCTCTCTCTCCCTCCCTCCCTCTCTCCCTCCCTCTCTCTTTTTCTTTCTTGTTTCTTCTCTTGTTTTCTCTTTTCCTCTCCCTCTTTCCTTTCCTTCTCTCTCTTTCCTTTCTTTCTTTCTCTCTCTTTCCGTTCTTTTTTGCTCTCGCTCTCTTTATTTCGCTGTTGCTCGCTCTCTCTCGCTCGCTTTCTTTATTTCGCGCTCTCTCTTGCTGTCTTTATTTTCGCTATCTTTATTTCACTGTTGCTCTTTCGCTCTCTCTCTCGCTCGCT
>NW_025968940.1:0-18701 GCF_021869965.1 Rhincodon typus
TCTGATGCTGCCTGGCCTGCTGTGTTCATCCAGCTCTACACCTTGTTATTTTATACTCCAGCATTGGCAGTTCCTTCTACCACTTATAGATAGTACGCACTGTTGCTGCTGAGCGTTGGTGGTGGAGTGACCAAACGTTCGTTATTGTTGTGCCACTTAAGCGGGCTGTTTTGTCTTGTACAATGTCAAGCTTCTTGATTGTTATTAGTGCTGCACTGATCCAGGCAAGTGGGGGTATTCCAGCACACTCCTGAGTTGTGTCTGGTGAATGGTGGACAGGCTTGGGGAATTAGGAGGTAAGTTACCTGTCGCAGGATTCCTCACCACTGTACTAGTAAGTCTAGTTCAGTTTCTGGTCACTGGTAACCCCAGGATGTTGTTAATGGGGGATTCAGTGAGGGACATCGTTCAGTGTCAAGGGGCAGTGATTAGATTATCTGTCTCTTATTGGAGATAGTTATCGCCTGGCATTTGAATGGTGTGAAGTTACTTACCACTTTTCAGCCTTAGGTTGGATATTATCCAGGTCTTGTTGTATTTTGATGTGGTCTAATTCAGTTTCTGAGGAGTCATGAATGGTGCTGAACATAGTATAATCATTGGCTAATGTCCTCACCTTATGATGGAAAAACCCTAAGGAGCTCCTGAAGAGAGATCCTGAAACTGAGATGCCTGACCTCCAACAAACACAATCATCTTCCTCTGTGCCAGGTACTCCAATCAGTAGAGTTTGCCCCCTGATTTCATTGACTCCAGTTTTGCTTAGGATCCTTAATGCCAAGGGCTGTCACTCTCAGCTCATCTCTGGAATTCAGCTGTTTTGCCCATGTTTGAACAGAGGCTGAAATGAGGTCAGAAGCTGAGTGGGTCTGACAGAACCCACCCTGGGTAACAGTGAACAGGTAATTGCTGAGCAGGCGCTGCTTGTTGGCACTGTTGATGACACTTTCCATCACTTTACCGATAATTGAGAGTAGGCTAGCGATAATTGCAGCCATCAATGAACATCCCTGCTTCTGACCTTATGATGGAGAGAAGGTCATTGATGAAGCAGTTGAAGATGTTAGGACCTAGGACAGTACTCTGAGGAACCTGTGCAGAGGTCCTTTCTTGGGATGACTGATCTCCAAGAAGTACAGCTATCTTCCTTTGTGCTAAAGATGCCTTCACCCAACAGAGACTTTTTCCCATTTCCCATTGACCCTAGCTTTGCTAAGGCTCCTTGATGCCACATACAAAATGCGGTAGTGATGTGAAGGATAGTCACTCACACCTCATCTGTAGAAATCAGCACTTTTGTCCATGTTTGAATCAAGGCTGTAATGAAGTCAGGAGCTGAGTTGTCCTGGCTGAACCTAAACTAAGTGTCAATGAGCAGGTTCTTTCTAAGGAAGCACTATTGATGACACTTATCTCTTTACTGGTAATGGAGAGTAGAGTGATGGCTCGATAAATGGCAGGTGGTATTTGTCAAGCTTTTTGTATATGGAGCATAGCTGGACAATTTTCTACATTGTTGGTAGATGCCAATGTAGTTACTATAGTGGAACACCTTGGCTAGTTCTAATTCACACAACTTCAGTACTGTTGTCAAAACTGACGAGGCCCATAGTCTTTGTGTCTCTAGTGTCTCCAGCCATTTCTTGATAATAGTGAATCAAATTGACTGACAACTAGCATCTGCAATGCCTAGGAACTCTGGAGAAGGCCAGTGTGGATCATCCACTCTGTATTTCTACCTGAAGATTGTTGCAGCCATTTCAGCTATTTCTTTTGCGATGGTGCTGGGCTTCTCGATTGTTGAGGATGGGGATGTTTGTAGATCCTCTTTTTCTCCAATAAGTTGTTTAACTTTCCACCACCATTCACAACTGGATGTTGGTAGCTCACCACCACTTTCTTAAGAACTGATCCCCAATCCATGAATAATTTTTTTAAAAAATGTAGTAGGAGTGCAGATCTACTGTGTGGAACAGCTTATCCCTGTCCATCACGTGCTGCTTATGCTGTTTGGCATGCAAGCAGTGCTGTGTTGTAGCTTCAATCGGTTGACACTTCATATTATGCCTTGTTCTGCTTGTGGCATGGCCTCCTTGCCCCCTTGATTGATTCAGGGTTAATCTCCTGGTTTAATGGTAATAGTAGTGAAGGGGATATATTGGACTGTGAGGTTGCACATTGTTAGTCAAGTTCTGCTGATGCCCACTGACCTTCATCAATGGCCGGTCTTGAGTTGTTCAAATTGTATTCTATTTAGCATAGAGATAGTACCACACAGCGCAATCGAAGTTATCCTCAACATGAAGATGGGACTTCCAATCCCCAAGGATTGGGTGTTGATGCATCTGTGGCAGGCAGATTGGCGGGGATAAGGTCAGTTATGCTTTTCCCTAATTGAATCTGCTGCAGATTGTGAGGGAACCAGTTAGCATAGACCCAGTCTGTGTCCTTTAGAACTTAACTAGTTCTGTCAGTTTTGGTAGTGCTGAGCATCTCTTAATGATGGGTATTGAAATCCTCTGTGCAGAGAACTATCTGCACATGCCACTCTTCTTGCTTCTTCAAAGTGATGCACAACATGGAATACTGATTTATCAGCCAACGGGAGGCTGTATTTAATAATCAGCATGAGGTTTCCTTGCTCATGTATGACCTGATGCCATGAGACTTCATAGAGGTTGGACTCCATGTTGAGGACTACCAGGGCAGCTCCCTCCAACTGTAGACCATCATGTTGCCATCTCTACTTGCTATTTCCTACCGGTGGGATAAGTCTTGTTGTCTGACTAATCTATGATTCATCTCTCCCAATTTTAGCACTAATCCCCAGATGTTGGTAAGGAGGAATTTATCAAGTTCATAGGGCTCAACAGGGCTGCGTTTGCCATTGTTTTTGGTACCCAGGTCAATGCCAGATAGACTGTTCAGTTTCATTCCTCTTTTTTATAAGAGACTTTTTAGTGATTGATACAACTGAGTGGCTTGTTAGGTCATTTTAGAGGGCTGTTAAGGGTCAGCCACAAGGAGTGAATTACCTGTAGGCCAACTTACGAAAGCCAAAGAGATACTTTTAAGCCATTTTCAAAAATTCAACAGGATAATATGCATTCAGTTAATACAGAAGAATAAGAGTGTTCTGGATCATTGTTGACAGACCAATTAATGTGTACAATATCAAGCTGGATGGAAAAGTTATTTCACGATCACTACCGATATAGAGTCTGCAGTGGAGTGGATATGATACAATTAAATCAAGTTTTATCGCTTGTACTTCAAAACCTGTATTCTTCATAAGAAACATGAACAATTCCAACAGTCTATTCAGTTTCCATTTGATCTGTTCATTTTTAATCATGGTCGCTTCTAAAACTGACATAACTGATAAGTTTATCATTTAACTACTTCCTGAGTTGAGTTGACTATTCCCAAACCGAAAAGGGTGACAACAGTAATAGAAAAAATTGTTACTAATGATAGGAAATGTCCAAGTGCTCTTTGATTAAGTGGGATTACACAATATTAAAAAAATAGGGATTTACACTGATGCCTCTCACTTTCCATTTTTGTAAAATGATTTGGACTCGCAAACAAGAAAAATTCAAAGTTTGCTGTTACAAATTAAGGAGACACCATGCTACAAGAAATGCGTGCAAATCCAGGATATCAAAAGGCTCATAGAGATACATTTAATGTTGTGAACTGCACAGCAGTACACTTTGAGAAAGAACAGCAAAAATCAATTATTCCATGAACACTCAAAAGATGCTCGAATGGAAGACAAAAATAATTAGAATGCAAATATGTACATCTTAGAAAAGTGGCAATAAAGGTGGAAAAGGCCACAAAATAATGAAATCCTGAGTCTTAAATGTGGGAATAGTATAAAAACAAGGAAGTGATGTTTCAATTACTCAAGACATTGGTTAGCCACAGGTGGAGCACTGTCATAAAAGATATTGTACACGATGTTGGAGCCATGGAAGTGGCAGTGTGAAGATACAACAATGAGTTGATTGTTAATAAAGGCTTCAAAGAAATTGAGAAGAAAACAAACTCACCCTAAAGCAGGTCACGCAATATCCACTTCAAAAACACAAATCAAGTGTTTGATGTTCAAGTTGTAAATTTTATCTCATCAAATTCAGATGAAACCTGCAAAGGAGTACATTTTTCTTCCCTTTTTAGACTATAACCCGAAATGTGATTTGGCCTGCTGTGTAGCTGTAACACCAAGAGTTTTGCAACTTGGAAAAATCAAGTGGTGCATATTTTTAGCTGTGTGAGAGAATGTTGCTTTTCAAAGCAATAAGGAGAATACTTTAAGACAGAGTGACATCGAGAGTCAACTTATTGACTTTAAGGGGAGACAGTGGCATAATGAGCAAGTAACCCAGCTCTATGACTTGGCATGGCAGATGGTCAAATATGAATTAAATAAATCTGGAATTAAAAGTATAATGATGACAATTAAAACATTATCAATTGTCTTTTAAACAAAAAACACAATTAGGTCTTCAGGGAAGGAAAATTGCCGTCCTTACCTCGTTTGGCCTACAGGTAATTCAATCCATTTATGGCCATTTTTTAATGGTTGAAAGAGTTGCGAGGTGACAACATTCAATATTGCCCAACAATAGGGAGGGACTTTTAGCAAGGTTTTCAATTGGTCCTTCAGGAATTTCAAAGATTGCTGAAGAGGAATTCAAATGACATAGTCAGCTTGAAAAAGAGACAGAAACAGAAGCAGATTCCATGCTTGGAGTGTTGCAGTTAGCTGGGAAGGCAATTGAAATACACCGGTTCTGTGTATGGGACTTAGTGAAACACCAAGAGCAGCTGCATGGCGGTGTGCTGTTGGAATTCAGGGCCAAGTTCTAGGAATTAGTAAACCTGTATGTTTTTGGATGAACAGCTCAGAAAGCCTGAGGCGGTGGCTACCTTTGAAGGCTTCTGACTTGGTGTTGGAGGAACCAATGATGGGTTTAGAAGATTTACTAATTCTGGGTTTTAGCAATAAGTTCTGCATGCATTGTACATTGTATTACTGTTCTAATTTGCATGGTGAAATTTATTACTGTTTTCGAAACTGTGGAATCCTGTGGCTTTATTCTCTTATTAAGTCTCCTTGATCTTGCACTTTCTCTACTTTCGTCCCTAGCCAGATCATTGCCTAAATCTCATGGTCTGCTCTGGGATTATAACATGTCTCAAGATTTACTATAGTTTGTTTTTATGGATACAGTTTTTCATTCTTAAAAACACTTCCCACAGCAAAATGAGCCAACATTTTAGATACCAAACCAAGTAGTCATCAACGTTTTTCTTTTTATGGATGTGCTGTTGCCATTAGCAAAACTAATTTCCGTTGAACTGAATGGCTTGCATTTCAGTGGACAGTCAGGGGTCAAGAAGATTGTTGTGGGTCGGGAGTTACATGTAAGTCAGACTAGGTAAGATCAGCAGTCTTCCTTGAGGGATATTAGTGAATCACTTAAATTTTTATGATGAATTGACCCATTTATGCCTTCTTTCTGTCTCCAGTTATCTAAATAATCTTCTATCCATACTCCAACACCTCATGGTCTTATTTTGCGCAATAACCTTTGATGAGGATTCTTATCAAATACCTTTTGGAAATATAGCACATCTGCAGATTTTCCCTTTGTCCATCTTGCTTTTTACTTCCTCCAAGAACCCTAATAAGATAATCAAACATGATTTACCTTTCATAAAATCATGTTCATTTTACCTGACTGTTTTTGAGTGCCATGGCATAACCTTAATAATAGATTCCAGCATTTTGCATACAACAAATGTTAAGCTTGGGGGTTTTCTGCCTTTTGTATCTCTTCTTTCTTGAATGGAACTTAACTGTTCTTTTTGAGTGTATATTTTAAACAAAACTTTCTGAGGTTCAGATTTGCAGGGAAAATATGGAGAATTAATTGCACATGCTGCTATTCATCTGTAAATAAACCACCAATTTGTGATGAGGACTAGCTATCCTGTAATCTCTGAATCGCCACAAGTTGCTGGATGAGTATTGTTACTCTGCCGTTAGTATTGCAGAAACCAGAGCTCACTCTCAACATCCCTGTGAGTTTCAAGAAAATTCTGCATTTGTGCCATTAAAGTGAATGGAATTTGCCTGTGAAAATTAGGGCTGGAACTTGTTGGAAGGATTTGTGGGTTAGTAATAAACCTGATTACCTGCATTATGATCATGTTGACTTTGTATATAGAGTCCTGGGATGAGACTCAAATCTGCAGTTTCTGGCACAGAGGGAGGAATGCTATCTACTGCACCTCAAGACCTTCCTCTGTCATGTACTGCTGAAGTACAAATACCAAGTTTCGTCATCTGTCCATACTCATTTGCTTAGCCACTAATCAGTTGGTCACTAATTTTTCGCTTCATGTTTTTTTGATCATAGCATAGTTGTAATAATTTTGGATGAAAAGGGATTCTTCTTAGTTGTGATGACCACAAAACTAAACTTGCTGATTTTCATTGCCCAGCTTCAAATGTGAAAAATGACCTTTTTGATTATATACTGATGGCTGACTCTTGTGTCATTTAGAGAAGTCAGCATCTTTCAAGAGTATGAAAAAATAATTGGGGAAGAATAAAGTGTGAAATACATAGGTGTTGTCCATCTGTTTTTAATTAGAATTGTGCCCATTTCTTTTAATCTAATATCAATCATTTGCAATTTACTCTTTCTGTCTTGAACAATTGTGCTCTATCCCCTGGGAAAACGCAACATCAACTAGTCTGGAATTAAAAAGTTGAAATTTTAACAAGTATGTAATTAAAATGCTTGCATTTGGCATACATTCGTCTGTTAACAATAGGGAAATATCTTGGTGCGTGGGAAAACAATATGTATAGAATTGGCTTGAATCTTCTTCACTATTTTTATATTCACTAAAACTTAAGTCTGTGAACATCTACAGAAGACTTCAAAAACAGCCAAATTAACAGGAAAAAAGTCTTTGAAAAACCATTTTACTTGTTTAGCACAACAAAATCTAAATTGTAAACTGCTTAAATGCAACGGTTTACTTTTTTCAGAAAAAAATACCTGCTTATGCACTGACTTGCTAGAAACATGGTCTGCATGTGGTTTAATTGAAGCTGCAGTATATTACTTTTATTAAATGGAAGGCAAACCATTACGAATAGAATTTGAGATCCTCAGACTAACCTATGATGGCGGCAGTTGTGTTTAACTGTTGTGAATTTCGGTATTATGAGATAAAGTTGACAAACCAACAAATTAATTAACTGCTGCAAATAAAGTGAAGCATTGAACTCTCTTGCAGTCCCTGTGATATATTTAGGAATGACATTTTAGGATTTGGATCCAGTGACAGTGACGGAATGATGTAGTTTCACTCTAGGATAATGAGTCATTTGGAGGGGAACTCGAGGGTGGTGGGGTTCTCGTATGTCTTCTGATAGTTGTCCATTTTAATTTGTAAATTTTATGGTTCAGAACCTGCTCTTAGTAATCTTAGTAAGTTGATGCAGTGAATGTTGTAGATGATGCGCATTGCTGCTTCTGTGTACCACTGGTGGAGGGAATGAATGTTTATGGTAGCTATAGGGTGCTTTTTCTTGGAAGATGTTGCACTACTTAAGAGCTGTTGGAGCTGCACTCATCCAAGCAAGTGGAAAGTATTTCAGCAAGTTCCTGACTTGCACCTTGCAGCAAGTGGACAGACTCCATGGCATCTGAGGGTGAAATTGCTCTGTGCAGAGTTCCCAGCCTCTGTGTTGCTGTTGTAAACACAGTATTTCGAATGGTAGTGCAATTCATTGCTGACCCCCAGGATGTGGGGGTTCAGCAATAATTCATTGAACGTTAAGGGAAGATAAAGGGATTCTCATTACTTGGGATTTTTGTCGGAAGTCACATGATACCAGGTAATAGTCCAACAGGTTTATTTGAAATCACAGGCTTTCAGAGTGCTGCTGCTATATCAGGTGACTTCACCTGACGAAGGAGCAGCGCTGCAAAAGCTTGTGACTTCAAATAAACCTGTTGGACTATAACTTGATGTCATGTGACTTCTGACTTTGTCCACCTAAGTCCAACACCAGCACCTCCACATCATGGGATTTTGTGGCATGAATATTACTTACTAGTTACTTGGCCTTAAGCTTGAGACTTTCTTTCTTCCACTTGCAGGTGGGGAGGCAATGGCCTAGTGGTATTATCGCTGGACTGTTAATCCAGAGACTCAGATAATGTTCTGGGGACCCGGCTTCAAATCCCGCCATGGCAGATGGTGGAATTGGAATTCAATAAATATCTGGAACTAAGAGTCTAATGATGACCACAAATCCATTGTCAATTGATGGAAAAACCCACCTGGCTCACTAATGTCCTTTCGAGAAGGAAACTGCCATCCTTATCTGGTCTGGCCTACCTGTGACTCCAGACCCACAGCAATGTGGTTGACTCTTAAGTGCCCTGTGGGCAATTAGGGATGGGCAATGAATGCTGCCTAGCCAGCGACACCCTCATCCCATGAATGAATAAAGAAAAAAAACTTTTTAAACAAAAGTCTACATCACTAAATATTGGACTGGAATTATCTATTTATTTAATGTTGTACCAAAACTTATATCTATATAATGCCCTATAAAATGGAGAAAAATGTCCCATGGTGTGTCTCTCACTGATAAACTGGCAAAAAAAGAATGTCACTTAAGTCAAAAAAGGAAATTTGGGGCCATGTTTAAAATCAATGTAAAAGAGGTGGGTTTTAAGGAAATTCTTACGAATAGAGGTTGATAGAGTGAATAGGTTTAAGAAGGGCATTCCAGAGCTACAGCGTCTACATAGTTAACAGTATAGTAGTCAGTACACAAGCGGCGGAAGAGATAAGAGAAAATATGTAGTTAGACATGATTATGGTCAACAATGTGTGTAGCCTGATAAAATGTCCTAAGTGATGTCAAAGGGAAATGATGGGACAAGGAAAGTGAGGGTGCAGAAGAAGCCAAAGTTGAAAGATTGCTGACTTTTAGGAAGGTTGTAGCATTGAAGAATGCCCGTAGTGAGGAGGACCAAAGCATTGGATGAATTTGAAATATTTGAATTTATGGTGTTGGAGATGGGAGGAACCACAAGAACCAGTGTGGGTCAGTGATGACAGAGCTAATTAGTGTGAAGTACAGTATACTCTGAGTCGAGTTTTGAATGAGTTAATTCATGTTAGAGAATGAGAAGCCAGCTAAGTGAACGTCATATTCGTCAACTTCATAGTAATAATTACATAGATCAGGGCTTGATCAGCAATTAAACTTCAGAGACAGTAGATGAAAATCAGCAGACTTTATGGTAGAGAGAATTATGTGATCAGAAGTTCAACTAAGGGTCAAAAGAATGCCAATTTTATGAACAGTCAACTTGAGGACTTGTGGGAAACAAATGGATTTTGTGATGGCTGCCATTTTGTGATGGTTTTAGACTTTGTGTTGTTAATTAGAGGATGTTGCAGTTCATCCAGGTACAGATCTTACGCAAGCAGCCTGATAGCGGAGATTCCGAAGGAATCCAGAGAAATGGTACAAAATTAGAACGGAGTGTTGTTACCAAGTATGTTGAACCTGGCAATGTGTTTTCGTGTGACATTCCTAATTGGGCAGCATGTAGATTAAGTAAGAGGAATAGCCTATCTGTAATCCTTCAGGGACATTTAGGGGTGGGAAGAGATGTTTTGATGGAGAGGCTCTGATTAGTGTTGGGTAAGTAAGGCGAATTCGGTAATGGCAATCCCAATGAGCTAAACGAGAAAAGTGTTGGAAAAAATATTGTGGTTAACCATATTGTTGGTTGCCCAGCTATAGTGTGGCATTCTTGCAGCTAGCTTAGGAACTAGCTTGAATCATTCTGAATTAACTTTAGCTGTTTCAATGTAGGAAAGGATAGGATAGTTTAAATTGCTGTATTTCTCAGACCAACAAATAAAATAAAACACTTACAGCTAGGTTTTCTTTTTAGTTTGCAAAATTTAAATTTTACATTACCAGTCTGGGTTTTTGGAAGCTAATTTCTCCAATTGCGCAAGTTTTTTTTTCCTCCACCTTGAAATCGATTCATTTTGGAGAAAAATTGGGCCACATTGGGTAATGTTCACTAAGACAAAGAAAACTATCTTTGCAACAGAAGACTGAGAAGGCAACCAAAGTGTTGGTCTGAGGAACCCAGCCATACAGATGTTGGTGAGATCTGATCTTGTTGACGTTGAGCTGTGGGAAATTTAAATTCTGTCCAAGACTTGGTATCCAAGAGGCTGTTGAGAGGTGTGGCACAACCAATGATGGAGAGGTAAAAATTGGCATAAAATTGCCAATAATTGCCTGCATTGGATTATGGGTTGCAGCATCAGTACCCTTTTTAATGGCAGTTTCTCATTTGAGGGATGGACAAACTATTTGACTGTGGAGTGGGGTGGATAAATGAACTGGATTGTTTCATTGTAAATGTTGCCAGAGTCACTGCATAGCGATCTCTTCCCTGTCTATATATTAGAAACATTAGGCCATTTTCAGTACTTTGAGTGCTAACTTCTCTGAGATCTGTTAAGAGTGCTGGCACATATAAACTAATTTTTTTTTGTGAATACAAGTAGTTATTATTTGAATTTTGGTCAAAAAATGTTTACCTTTCTAAATTACTTGAGAACACTTTTCTTCCAAATGCTGTCTTAATCGCTGCTTGAAGGTGCCAGCTGAACTGCTGATGTATGTTAAAAATACAATCAGTTCTATAGAATTTTAAATTAGCAGCCCTGGCTTCCATGTAAATGAGAGCAATCAAATTATTTTGCTTCACGTATGAAAATGCTGTAGTTGGTGTTTGGGAATTTTTTAATATTTAGTCTTACCTAGTTTTGTTTCAGAAATATTTTCCCTGTTAAGTGGGAAGAATACTCAAGATCTTCTGTGACCAGCAGTTATGTTGAGTCATTTTCTTCTGTGTTGAAGTGTCAGCACACTTTTAAAATAATAAGAATTTTACCATGGGAACTCAAAATTTACAGAAATATTCTCTGTAAATGTATGTGCCATTGATCTGTTTTTGATCTTGCTAAAACTTTATTTTTTAAATGTAGAATAGAGATATAACTCATTTAAAACGATTGAAAAGCTATATATTTTGCACTAACTGAAGGGAGCCATCATATTTTACCCAGCAGGTGGTTTCCATCCAGCTTAGTTCTGTAGTACCAAGGTCCAGTGGGGATTTACTGGCATGAGCAGCAGTTAGCTCTTGACAGCAGCATGTCCTTGTTGCAATTGATTGGGTTGTTCAGTGTGTTCAGTGAAGTGAGAAACATTGATTTAGTCTTAAAACTGCTAGTTATGTGATAATCTTGAAGATGAATGGATGTCAAGTAAGGTATTGGTGGGATGAAATCAAATAAACTTGGAGTTATTTATTCCTATATGGCAGCAATAATACTTTAGGGGTTTTGAATTGTGGCTACATTTGCTAGGTCTGTGACAGTGTTATTAACTAGGGAAATGCACACAAGATGTATCTATTGCCTTTTGCACAAAGAGTATTTGTGGAATTGCAGATGAGTTTGAGAATTTTATCCTTCCATTTCATCCCTGTCATTCTTTTAAGAGGACATTGATTTCTTGCTGAGATATACTTACTTGAGTCCCAGCTATCCTTTATCCCTTAATGTAGTGGTTATTATTTGCCTCTAACTTAAAGTAAGTTTCTGTCCAAAATCTCAGAGTCTACGTGCGTGGGCTTGTATAATGAACTGCTGTTGCTGTTCATTAACTACTGAAGACAGCTCAATAAGTTAGTTCCATCTTTTTGTTTAAAAAAAACCCGGGATCCGTTTTTCTATATTGCTGTGAAGCCAGATCATTCAGTACAGATTGATTCAAGTGAGAGCATTTGGATGAGATAACGCATCCATTCGTCAAACAAATGTTTGGGATATGTTGTCAAAGCACATTTATGAGCAATGGGCACTAGATTTAAGCTTGTTTTTCAGGTATTAAGACTTTTTACACTATTAAAAATTTACTTAAACTACAATAGACCAGCTCTAATTTTGAGAATCTGGTCGTCGCAACTTCATTCTGATCAATATATTTCAGTACCAAGTGGCTCAGCGTAGGTTTTGATTTTCACATTTAATTGATTTTGTGGTTGATTGATGTTGCTGTCTAAATTATACTTTGATAGCTGTGAACACTGTTAGACTTAAATGCTTGCCACATCTATTGATGCACGTGGCACACAAAACATACGCTTACGTGTTTATTCTACCCTGAAGCAAGTCACCAGCCTATTGCTGTGTGTTGCAGCTTGAGGGCAACCACACCACATTAAGCATGGCTAATCAGGAGGTGTCCACTCTTACTGCCTGCCATTGACATATTGGAAGGATTTACAGGTGGTCGAGCAACCTATTTGGTCATATTCTGAACATACTTCCCAGGGCATAACTTCCATGAGTGGGATTTGAATCCAGATCTTCCTGTTCAGAGATAGGGATGCTACCACTGCACCACAAGACCTCTTGAACATAGTTAACATTGCCAGTTACTTATCCAAAATAACTAGCCTGTGATCTTCTTTTGAGGTCATTTGCTTCAATTTAGTTATTTATTTCTTGAAAATGTATTGCATGGAAATTATGCATTTGCATATAGAAGTTTAACATGTGGAACTAGTGGAAGAATAAATAAATGTTGGATGCAGGTGCACTCCAAGGATCCATCTTCCCACCATACAATGACTGCTGGGCTATGCTGCTCCCAAATGAGTTTTTTGGATCTGAGATGATTTGGTCTTTCATTTATTTGTACTTAACTCATTATCCAATCCCATATTGAAATTCTACAGGATTTGGTACTGGCCCTTGTAGCTATGGGAATATTTTTTTCTTTACCCCGGCCCTTGCATTCAGAACACAAAACACTGAAAATGTCAATGTTACTGAACTTTCTGTATACTTGATATGTTTATCGAAAATGTTTAGCTATTTGTCTCTGAGGCAAATGTGTCCATCCTGATGGCTGCCTACAGAAATATTGTGTACCATAGAGCTTTTGCTTATGAAATAAATCCACTTTCTCTTTTTTATTTGCACTCACGGTTACTGATAGTAACAGATCTTGATGAAGTCAGTGAGTCATCAGCCAAGTTTGGACACCAAACTTGTTACTGAGACCTATTCACTCATCATCCTTGTACTTGCTAATTGACTTCAAGCTAAGCAAGGCCTTAATTTTAAATTCTCATGGCTTGTTTTTAAATCTCTCCATAGCCCCACCCCTTTCCACCTCTAATCTTTCCCAGCCCCAGTGCCCTCTCAGATCTGTACACCTCCAATTCTGACTTTTTGAGCATTATTGATTTCAGCCTCTCAGCCATTGGTGGCCGTGCCTTTAGCTGTCAAGATCCTGATCTCTGGAATTCCTTCTCCAAGTCTCTTCTCCTCTCTACCTCACTTGCCTGCTTTAAATCTGTTCTAAAAATCTACTGCCTTGACCAAGTTTTTGGTCACCTACCCTAAAATTGTCTTGTGTAGCTTTGTTATTTTGTTTCTTAATGCACTCATCAAATAATCTGCAACATTAATTACATTAAATTATTACATTAAATAAATGCAAATTGTTGTTCCTTTTTGCTGATAAATGTCCTGTCCCTCCATTAAGAGCTCTTGTGATGCACAGCACTGTCCCTGTCGCTGAACCAGAAGCGCTAGGATTGAGTCCCACCACAGGACCTGTTAGCCGTAGAGGTTGTATTCCCACTGTGGACAAATTGACAAACTGTGAAGTCTTTCCAACATGTCTATAATAGCTGGTAACAGCAAGAAAGTTTCTTGGTTAGCCGTATTCTCAGCCCCACATAAATGGCGAATGTTGGTATTAGGAAGCAAATGTGGTAGTAAAACTAACTGCCAGACTGAGTTGTTTCTCATGGAGGTATTAAAACCAAGATTGCGGTGACTCCATGTAATATGGGAAAAGCTAAAAGAAAAAAAAACTACTTCCCATTACAGTGATGCCTCCTTTTTCATATAAGGCTACATCCTTTCCTTTTTGAGTTAAACTATCTGTTTGGAATACCATACACATGTTCAGCTGCATTTATGACCTCTGACTGTAATGCAACTTGGTCTTAGAAATATCTACACGGGTCTTTTATTGAAACACTGCCTATATTCCAGCACTTTATTTCTAATATTGACAAAACATCTTTGAATTTTATTGTGTCCATCACTTGAGTTTTACCATGTGAACAGGAGAGCTTTTGCTTTTGATGAACTGCTGGGGATGTAAAGCGGTACAGAAAAAGCATGTGTTAGTAAAGCGAAAGGCTGCATTTGTGCCAATGCCACCGCTAGTTGGAGTGTGGCTTTTAAATTTGCATGTAGCAGCCACATACCATGTTTATAAGTAAATATAATAAGGGGCAAAGAAATGAAAGTACATTTGGGAAGATCCTTTGAGGACGTCCTTGAAGTGCTGACTTTGAATTTTGTATGGTTTTTGTGATTTAATATATCCTTCATACTTTACTGTCACTTTTCCAATTTCAGTCTACCTTAAGGGGCTATGCTTTATGTCCTTCATTTTCAATGCTTTCCTTTTAATTTTCTGGCAGAAGGCTTTTTAGCTTTTCGGAGATAATGGCCTTGTTACAGCAAAGGCAACTTGTAGAACTGTTTTAAAAGTGCATTCAAGTGCATAAACAGCCACACAGCTTTTACACTACAGGCTGTGGTTCACCATTGGTATGATGTCACAGGTGTAAGTTTTTTTTTCGCTCATTCACTGGTTGTGGGCATTGATGGCTAGGCCAGCATTTATTGTTCACCCCTAATTGCCCAGACAGCAGTTAAGAGTCAATCACATCGCTGTGGGTCTGGAGTCACATGTAGGCCAGAGCAGAAGAATGGCAGTTTCCTTCCCTAGAGGATATTAATGAACCGGATGAGTGTTTCCAACAATCGACAATGGATTCATGGTCATCATTAGATTCTTAACATCAGTTTTTTTTTATTGAATGCAAATTTCACCATCCGGCGTGGTGGTATTTAACATTATCTGGATTAACAGTCAGCAATAATAACACTAGGCTGTTGCCTCCCCTTCAACTGTGCCTTCATTGATAATGCTGGCCATTTTTAATACTGATGTTCCATGAACATAGAGAAAATAACGGAATGACACTTTCTGGAAGTATCTGGTGAGCGATCATAATATGATTGAATATCATTTGAGGGAGCGGAATGGACCTAAGACTAGAGTTTTAACTGTAAATCAGTGCAGTTATGAGGACATGAAAATAAAGATTACCAAAGTGAACTAAGACATGAGGTGATGGGAGTAGACAGTAAAGTTGCAAAATGAGATATTTTAAGAAAATATGTTAGAACATTTGAAAAAGCTACATTCCAGTGAAGGAAAAAAACCTCCAGTAGAAGACCACACCACCTGTGGCTAACGCAGGAAGTTACAGAGAGTATAACATTGATTTAAATAAAACATACACATCTGCAAAGGTGAGTTGCAAGACATTGAACAGAATATGCAAAACGATGTCAAAAAGAAAGTTTGAGGGCACTTGACCTGAATAGATGTAGCATTCGCAATAAGATAGATGATCTGAAAGCACAAAAAGAGTTAAGTGGTTATGTTATAATTGCTGTTACAGAACATGGTGATCAGGACTGGGAATCGAATATTCAAGGATATTCAGTGTTTAGGAAAGACAGACAAGGAGGTGGAGTTGTGTTGATGATATGAGGTGGATCAGTAATTTGCAAAGGCAGGAGTTGTGTTTTTCTGCTATGTGGAATCTGTGTGGGTGGAACTCAGAAACAGCAATGGGTATCAGACATTGGTCGGAGTTATTTATAGGATCCAAATAGTAGTGCTAGCATGGAGATGAGAAAAGCCTGTAGCACGGGCAACATAATAAACATAGGTAATTTCAATCTGCGTATAGATCGGGTAATTGAATTGAGTATGAAGGCTGTGGAGGACAAGCTTCTGGAGTGTCTTAGGTATAGTTTTCTAGAGCAGTGCATTGACCTGACTGGAGGACAAGCTTTATAGGTTTAGGTTTATGAAGTGACAAAGACCTAATTAATAATCTTGCAAAATGATCTTTTGGGATGAATAAATGCACTGATAGAATTTTACATTATGTTTCAATGTTCAACCTGAAGCAAGGGTGTTGAAAATTTGAATAATGGAAATTATGAAAGCACAAGGGACAAATTGGCTGAGGTGGATTGGGAAATAACACATTAAAAGGCATGAATGTACATAGGCAGTGGACCTGACTTATAGTGACAATACATTCATTCAAAGTGCAAAACTCAAAAAAGAAAATGTCAGTCAGCCATGGTGGACAAATGAAGCTGGGAATTAAATAAGATTAAAATAAAAGGTATATAAATTAGAGAAAAATAGTAATAGATCTGGTGGATTGGGAAACTTTTAGAACGCAGCAAAGGAGGGCAGAGAAACTGATGATAAAAGGAAGAACAGAACATGGATTCAATCTACCAAAAAACATAAAAATGGACTGTTAAAGCTTATACAGGAATGTGAAAAGGAAACGTTTGTTGAAGGTCAATGTGCATCCATTACAGGCAGGATTGAATTTATACTGGGGAAGAGAGAACTGGCAGGGAAATTAAATGATTACTTTAGGCAGAACCTTACAGGGGCCTGAGCAACGTGGGCGATGGTGGGGTTTGTGGCAGAATCAGGCGAGAACTTCATTGAGGTCTTCTTGACATTGGGCACAGCTCACCGCATCTTTTAAGCATTTTCTGCATGGCAGGGAGAGTTTCTCAGGCAGCGACGATTTGCCAATTAAGAGGGATTACAGCATCCTATTAACACCGCAATTTGCCTCATTATTATTCAGCATCCAGTCTTGCCAAACATACTGAACATGGTAGATATTAAGAATTCTCAACATGGATGTCTAAGCGGGTGCCTGCTGACTTCAGCTCGCTGTTGGCAATGAGGACCCTCTGTATTGCTCAGTGCCAGTAGCATCTCAGGGCATGATTGATGGCCGTCAGCCACACCCATGTCTCATTGACAAAGACATTTACCAACTCCTAATGACCATCATGTGGTCCATTGTGGGTCACTTGGGGATGTACAGATGTGCTTTGAAGGGTGCACCAGCAATTAGCATTGAAAGGCTGCTGCAAGGTCACTTAGCACACAGAGGAAGGCAGTCAGCTCATGGATTGAACCAGGCTACAATTTAGGATGTGCACTTGCGCTGTTGCTACTTGCTGAGTTAGTGTTTGCCTGCATGCTCTCCCCTGCCTTGTCATGCTAATTAGTATAGTAAAACAATTGGGCAGCTTGACTTACCGGTCAGCAGTCCTCAGTCAAGGGGCGTACATCTTATACTGAATTGTGCTACATCAATGTCATAGCTGCACCACTAGTCATGCACAGCAAGCAGCCATGTCTCAAAATCTCATCAGTGATAGTGTCCATGGTTGGGTATCTGGTTGGAGTGCTCTTGGGCACGGTGCATGTCTGTGCAGTCTGGAAAGTGGGCCATGGTCAGTCCTAGCATGGTTGTAAATTGATTAATGTGGGAAGGGTGTTCATCCACGGTCAGCCCCTAGATTCAAAGGGGGGGCGGGGGGGGGGGGGGGGGTAACAACTGTGTATGACCTCATGAGGCATAGCCATCTCATATGCCAGGGGAGAGGAAAAGTTGGTTGGTGAATGCTCAGGTAAATGGGTTGTTGAGGGACCTGGGGATCTACAAAGCCAAAGGGGTTCATGGAAAGGGCAGTTAAGAAGGGGAGCTGGATGTTTAAGGCCTCACCAACAGGTTGAGGCTGGAATCCACTGGCCAAAAAGCACTCACTGCCACTTCCCGTCATTCTGGAATACCAAGATTATGATTGTGAGTCTCTTCAGAGGGAAACAATATTACACGCTGTAAAGGACACAGCCCTGTGGAGTCCCTAATCTCTGACCCTACAGGCTCCTTATAGCCTGTACATTTGCCAGCCGCAGTTATCACTGATCAACCCATTTACAACAGCACTTTTGGATGCAGGAGAAACATAGGGGTGTTTTAGGTTGTGGAGCTATGGTGTCAGCAGAACCCATAGCCCTGTTTACACTTTTTCACCTTGTTTGCACATGCAGGAACAGCCTTTCAACACAGACATTAATCCATGGTGTACCATGTGTGGGCATGCAGTTCGGCCTCATGCTGGCCAGTTACATTGGGGGAGACATGGAGATTCAAATAAACAGATGTAAATTTGAATCATTTAAATAAATAAATAATTAAACAATCACATTTATATGAATGTGATACTTCATATATAGTGCAGTGCCATCCCTATCACCAATATGCCATCAATAGATTTTCTTTGTTCTATCCCTCCCACTACATCTCAGTGGTGTCTCAGGTTTCGCAGCTAGGATGGTGGAACCTTGCTGAGCAATGGAGTCCATTAGCACTGGAGTTTTTTGTCAGGCACCTCCATAGATGCTTATGTCTGGATGCCCAAGGCATACTGAGAGTCATCTTAACAAAGCTTCAACTTCCAACGGATTAGGGAAGGCAGAGATGGAAGGACCAGTCACCTCTGCAGTAACCTGAAGAGATTTCTGAGGAGTGTACATGAGGTTCCTCCTT
>NW_025968941.1:0-9961 GCF_021869965.1 Rhincodon typus
CCTCACGGTGACAGGGACCAGGGTTCGAACCCACCCTTGGACGACTGTCTGTGTGGAGTTTGCACATTCTCCCCGTGTCTGCGTGGGTTTCCTCTGGGTGCTCCAGTTTCCTCCCACAGTCCAAAGAAGTGCAGGTTAGGGTGGATTGGCCGTGCTAAATTGTCCCGTAGTGCCCAGGGATGTGCGGGTTAGGGTGGATTGGCCGTGCTAAATTGTCCCGTAGTGCCCAGGGATGTGTAGGTTAGGGTGGGTTAGCCATGGGAAATGCAGGGTTACAGGGATAGAATAGGGGAGGTGGGTCTGGGTGGAATGCTGTTCGGATGGTCAATGTGGACTCGATGGGCCAAGTGGCCTGCTTCCACACTGTAGGGATTTGATGATTGTATGAAGACCACAACAGTTGCCTACAGTGGGGGCTTCCTGACTGGTTCAAACAGGGAACCTGCCCAAGTGAAAGTGGATCACCAAGGCGGGTGATTGGAGGATCAGTGAGCATTTGGGATACTGTGATTGGAGGATGAATGATCTCCCAAAGGGGCACAAGGAATTGCGATTGGATGATTATTGAGCGTGGGAAAGGGATTGAGAGGTTGTGATTGGAGGATCGAACTCAGGAAAGGATCAAGAGGCTGTGATTGGAGGATGGAGCTCAGGGAGCGAGGCAGAGGCTGTGATTGGAGGATGGAGCTCAGGGAGCGAGCCAGAGGCTGTGAATGGAGGATGGAGCTCAGGGAGTGAGCCCGACGCTGTGATTGGAGGATTGAGCTCAGAGAGGGATTGAGAGGCTGTGATTGGAAGATGGAGCTCAGGGAGCGAACGAGAGGCTGTGTTTGGAGGATCAGCGAGTAGCTGGGACTGGTAGGGGAGGGGGAGGTTGTGATTGGTGACTCAGCGAGGATGGGGTTTCCTATGAATGGGTGTTTCAATGAGAATGTGCATTTCAGAGACATGCACAGAGCAATCCGGCAACTCACAGCGAACTATTGAAATATAAGAGCAGGATTAGGCCATTCCGCCCATCAAACCTGCCCCAGCACTCAATACAATCAGTTCTGAGGAAGAGTCACTGGACCCGAAACGTTAACGCTGATTGTTTTTCTCTTCACAATTGCTACCAGACCTGCTGAGCTTTTCCAGCCACTTCTGGTCTTTATTCCTGATTTACGGCATCCGCAGTTCTTTCGGTTTTTATTGTGATCGATGTTTTGTCCCCCATATCTCTCAGAGGTCTCTTGGCTTTTTTAAAAATAAAAATGGATCAATCTCTACCCCAAACACACTCGAAAGCTGAGCTCCCCCAAGCCTCCTGTGGTCAAAAAGACCGAAAGGTTTTCACAACCCTCTGAGTAAAATAAAGTTATCTCCTCATCGCGGTCCGAAATGGCATCGCCCCTTATTTTTCGAGCCGGGCCTTCTGACTCCCCCAGGGGGAAGAAACAGCTTAGCTGTCCATTCCTTCAATTGTTTCGTCAGTTTGAATGAAATGATCGCAGGTTAGAGAGTTTTAGAAGCAAGATCACAAGAGTTCAGAGACATGACGTCCCTGTTAGTGTGAAGGGCAAGGCTGGCAGGGGCAGGGAACAATCCAAGAGAGAGGTACATGTCAGACATTGACAACTGGGATCAAGTGAACCCCCTTAAAGAGTACAAAAGGTGAGGGTTGGGTGGGGACGTTCCTAACAGGGAAGTCAGGAGGGCAGAAAGGCAACGTGAGAAAGCCTTGGCAGATAAGGGTTAGGAGAATCCAAAGCGATTCTACACGTACATTAAGAGCAAAACAGAGAGACGGAGAAAGGCGACGCAGCAGGAGGCCATTCGGCCCTATGAGCCTGCACCATTCCATGTGACCGTGGCTGATCACGCAATCTCAGGATCCCACTCCCGCTTTCTCCCCGTACCCCTTCATCCCGTTAGCCCCAGGGGCCACGTCCATCTCCCTCGTGAATATATCATCCTTCTCAGTTACTCATCCAATTCCTTTTAAAAAGCCTCGACTGAACCTGCCACACTCTCAGGCAGCACCTCTCCACCAATTTACTGATTTAACTTATTAAATATATCTAACGAGCTGGTCCCAACAGCTTCCTGTGGGAGAGAATTCCACAGGTTTACAGCTCTCTGAGTGAAGAGATTCTTCCTCATTCTCAGGCTTACCCCCTTATTCTTAGACTGTGACCCCTAGTTCTGGACTTCCCCAACATCGGGAACATTCTTCCCACGTCTAGCCTACCCAGTCCCATCAGGATTTTATATGTTGCTTTGAAATTCCCCCCTTCATCCTTCTAAACACCAGCGAATACAAGCCCAGTCGATCCCAGTCTTTCCCCATGTGTCAGTGCTGCCATCCCGGGAATCAGTCTGGTGATCTTTCGCTGGACTCTCTCAATAGCGAGAACGTCCTTCCTCAGACTAGGAGACCAAAACTGCATACAATATTCAAGGTGCGGCCTCAGCAAAGCCCTGTAACCAGATCAACCAGAGAAAGAATAGAGATCCTTGAAGAGATAGTAGGAACTGCCGATGCTGGAGAATCTGAGATAACAAGGTGCAGAGCTGGATGAACACAGCAGGCCAAGCAGCATCAGAGGAGCAGAAAAGCTGACTTTTCGGGTCTAGACTCTTATTCAGAAACCCTTAAAGATCTGCATTTCTGTGTGGAAACACAGGAAGTGGGAGAGACACTAAACGAATATTTTAGAATCAGAATTCTGCTCATTCACAGGAGTATGGTGAAAGATTTACAGAGTCACTACTCACAGTGCAAAGGTTTCTATGTCCAAAATCTTAGCAATAAATTAGAAAAATAAAGAAATGAAACTTCAGCTTTGCAAGGGTAGATGTTTACTAGGGAGGGGATGGCTTAGTGGTATTGTCACTGGCCTGTTAATCCAGAGACCCAGGTTCGAATCCTACCACAGCAGATGGTGGAATTTGAATTCAATAAAATATCTGGAATGAAGAGTCTAATGATGACCGTGAATCCATTGTTGGGAAATGCCCACCTGGTTCACTAATGTCCTTTAGGGAAGGAAACTGCCATCCTTACCTCGTCTGGCCTACATGTGACCCCAGACCCACAGCAACGTGATTGATTCTTAACTTGCCCTCTGGGCAATTGGGGATTGTCAATAAATGCTGCCTGGTCAGGGATGCCCTCATCCTGTGAATGCATTAAAAAAAACATGGAAGCTAGGGAACTCAGCGAAATAAATAGTGATGTCTCAAAAACAGCCCACATTACAGAAGAGGACGTGCTAGAGATCTTAGAAAGCATTAAGGATAGCTCAGGAATGGACAGGACTGGCAGCTTAATGTTCCAGGGTATAGATGCTATAGAAAGAGGGGCAGGAAAGGAGGGGAAGTGGCATTTTTGGTTAACATTACAGCTGTACTTAGGGAGGATATTCCTGGGAGTACATCCTGGGACGTTATTTGGGTGGAGCTGACAAATAGAAAAGGGTTGATCATCTTATTGGGATTGTACCATAGGCCGCCCAATAGTCAGCGAGAAATTGAGAAGCAAATTTGTAAGGAGATCCCAGTTATCTGTACGAATAATAGGGTGGTTATGGCAGGGGATTTTAACTTTCCAAACATAGACTGGGACTACCATAGTGTTAAAGGCTTGGATGGAATGGAACTTGTTAAGTGCGTACAAGAACATTTTCTGATTCAGTACATGAATGTACCTACTAGAGAAGGTGCAAAACCTGAGCTACTGTTGGGAAATAAGGCAGGGCAGGGGACTGAGGGGTCAGTGAGGGAGCAGTTTGGGGCCAGCGACCATAATTCTATGAGTTTTAAAATAGCAATGGAAAAGAATAGACAGGATGTAAAAGTTAAAGTTCTTAATTGGAGGAAGGCCAATTTTGACAGTATTAGGCAAGTACTTTCAAAAATTGATTGGGGGTGGATGTTCGCAGGTCAATGGACAGTTGGAAAATGGGAAGCCTTCAAAAATGAGATGACGAGAGTCCAGAGACAGTTTGTTCCTGTTCGGGTGAAGGGCACAGCTGGTAGGCGTAGGGAATGCTGGATGACTAGAGAAATTGAGGTTTTGGTCAAGAAGGAAGCATATGTCAGGTTTAGACAGCAGAGATTAAGTGAATCCTTAGAAGACTATAAAGGCAGTAGGAGTGTGCTTAAGAGGAAATCAGGAGAGCAAAAAGGGGACATGAAATAGCCTCAGCAAATAGGGTTAAGGATGTTCCAAAGGAATTTTATTAATACGTTAAGGGCAAAATGGTAACTAGGGAATAAATAGGACCCCCTTAAAGATCACATCTATGTATGGAACCACGAGAGATGGGGGAGAGACTGAATGAATATTTTGTATCAGTGTTTATTATGGAGAAGGATATGGAAGATTGTAGAATGTGGGGAAATAGATAGCGACATCTTGGGAAATGTCCATACTGCAGAGGAGGTGGTGCTGGATGAATTAAAACACATGAAGGTGGATAAATCCCCGGGACCTGATCAGGTATACCCTGGAACTCTGTGGGAAGCTAGGGAAGTGATTGCTGGGCCCCTTGCTGAGGTATTTGTATCATCGATAGCCACAGGTGAGGTGCTGGAAGACTGGAGATTGACGAACGATGAGGGGTAGCTTGATAGAGGTGTACAAAATGATCAGAGGTATAGAGTGAACAGCCAGAGACTTTTTCCTAGGGTGGAGGTAGCTATTACGAGGGGGCATAGTTTTAAAGTGAATGGAGGTAGATACAGGAGAGACGTCAGAGGTAGGTTCTTTACTCAGAGAGTGGTAGGGGCGTGGAATGCATTGCCGGAGAGGGTAGTGGAGTCGGCCTCATTAGGGGCATTTAAGCAGCTATTAGATAGGCAAATGGATGATAGTATAAGGTAGGGGTGGAGGTTAGATAGACCTTAGGATTAGGGTAAAAGTTCGGCACAACATCATGGGCCGAAGGACCTATACTGTGCTGTACTGTTCTATGTTCTATGTTCTACTGTGGTGCCACTATTTAAGAAAGGTGGTAAAGAAAAGCCTGGGAACTATAGACCAGTAAGCGTGACATCACTGGTGGGCAAGTTGTTGGAGGGAATCCTGTGGGACAGGATTTACACGTATTTGGAAAGGCAAGAACTGATTAGGGATGGCCAACACGGCTCTGTGCGTGGAAAGTCATGTCTCACTAACTTGACTGAGTTTTTTGAAGTAGTAACGAAGAGGATTGATGAAGGCAGAGCGGTGGATGTGATCTGTATGGACTTCAGTAAGGCATTCGACAAGGTTAGATCACACGGAATACAGGGGGAACTCCCATTTGGATACAGAACTGGCTCAAAGGTAGGAGACAGAGGGTGGTGGTGGAGGGTTGATTTTCAGACTGGACGCCTGTGACCAGCGGTGTGCCAAAAGGATTGGTGCTGGGTCCACTGGCCTTCGTCATTTATATAAATGATTTGGATGTGAGTGTGGGAGGTATGGTTAGTAAGTTTGCAGATGACACCAAAATTGGAGGTGTAGTGGACAGCAAAGAAGATTGCCTCAGTGTACAATGACATATTGATCAGATGGGCCAATGGAGTTTAATTTAGATAAATGTGAGATGTTGGAAAGGCAAATCAGAGCAAGACTTATACAGTTAATGGTAAGGTCCTGGGGAGTGTTGCTGAACAAACAGACCTTGGAATGCAGATTCATAGTTCCTTGGAAGTGGAGTCGCAGGTAGACAGGGCGGTGAAGAAGGTGTTTGGTACGCTCGCCTTTATTGATCAGTGCATTGACTACAGGAGTTGGGAGTGTCATGTTGCAGCTGTACAGGACCTTGGTTAGGCTACTTTTGGAATACTGTGTTCACTTCTGGTCTCCCTGCTATAGGAAGGATGTTGTGAAACTTGAAAGGGTTCAGAAAGGATTTACAAGGATGTTGCCAGGGTTGGAGGGTTTGAACTACAGGGAGAGGCTGAATAGTCTGGGGCTATTTTCCCTGGAGCGTCGGAGGCTGAGGGGTGACCTTATAGAGGTTTATAAAATCATGAGGGACATGGACAGGGTGAATAGCCAAGGTCTTTTCTCCAGGGTGGGAAGTCCAAAACTAGAGGGGCACAGGTTTAAGGTGAGAGGGGAAAGATTTAAAAGGGACCTAAGGGGTAACTTTTTCACACAGAGGGTGGTGTGTGTATGGAATGAGCTGCCAGAGGAAGTGGTGGAGGCTCGTACAGTTACAATATTTAAAAGGCATCTGGATGAGTACATGAATAGGAAGGTTTTAGAGGGATATGGGCCAAATCCTGGCAAATGGGACTCGAATAATTTAGGGTATCTGGTCGGCATGGACATGTTGGACTGAAGGGTCTGTTTCCATGCTGTACAGCTCTATGATTCTGTGACACTACAGATCTCTGGGACCTGGTTAGGTGTATCCCAGGACATTGTTGGAAGCTAGGGAAGAGATTGTGGGACTGTTTGCTGAGATATTTGTATCGTTGTTAGTTATGGGTGAGGTGCTGAAAGACTGGAGATTGGCCAATGTTGTGCTCCTCTTTGAGAAAGGCTACAAAGAAAAGCCAGGGAACTATAGTCTGACATCATTGGTAGTTAAGTTGTTGGAAGGGATTCTGAGAGACAGGATTTAAAATAATTTGGAGAGGCAAGATTACTTAGGGATTGTCAGCATGGCTTTGTGTGTGGGAAATTGTGTCTCACAAGCTTGATTGAGATTTTCGAGGATGGAACCAAGAAGATAGATGAAGGCAGAACAGTAGATGTTGTCTATATAGACTTTAGTAAAGCTTTTGACAAGGTTCCACACGGTAGACTATTTAGCAAAGTTAGATCACATGGGATTCAGGGTGACCTTGCCAATTGGATATAAAATTGGCTTGACGTTAGAATATAGAGTGGTAGAGGGTTTTTAATTCAGACTGGAGGCCTATGACCATCTGTGTTCCACAGGGATCGGTGTTGGGTCCACTGTTGTTTGTCATTTGTATAAACAATTTCATTGAGAATATTGGAGACATGGTTAGTACGTTTGTGGATGACACCAAAATTGGTGGCAAAGTGGACAGTGAGGGAAGTTATCTCAGAGTACAAAGGGATCTTGATCAATTGGGTCAATGGGCTGAAGAGTGGGAGATAGAGTTTAATTTGGATAAATGAAGAGTATTGCATTTTGGTAAAACAAACCAGGGCAGGACTTACACAGTTCACGGTAGGGGCCAGGGTAGTGTTGTTGAACAGAGAGACCTAGGGGCTCAGGTACTTAGTTCCTTTAAAGTTGTGTGAAAGGTAGACAGGGTGGTTAAGAAGGCATTTAGCACATTTACCTTCATTGCTCAGACCTTTGAGTACAGGAGTTTGGAGGTCATTTTGCAGTTGTACAGGATGTTGGTGATGCCACATTTGGAGTACTATGTATGTTTCTGGTTGCCCTGTTACAGGAAGGATATTATTAAATTGGAGAGGGTTTAGAAAAGATTTAACAGAATGTTGCTGGGACTGAAGGGTTTGAGTTATTGGGTGTCTGGGGGGAGAGTGAGAGAGACAGCGAGAGTGGGGCTTAGGGAGAGAAAAAAAGAGAGAGCGGGGTGGGGACTTGGGGTGAGAGAGAGAGAGACTTGGAGAAAGAGGGTAAGTGGGGGACTTGGACTAAGAGATGGGGATTTATAGAGACTGTGAGAGTGGGGGAGTGAAAGAGAGAGAGAGAGTGGGGGGGCGGAATTGCTGAGAGAGAGAAAGAGAGAGACGGAGAGAGAGAGAGTGAGGGTGGGAATTGGCGAGAGATAGAAAGAAAGAGACGGAGAGAATGGGGGACTTGGAGAGAGAGAGAGTGAGAGGGGGACTTGGTGAGAGAGAGAAAGAGAGAGGTGGAGGGAGTGGGGGACATTGGGAGAGAAAGAGGCGGAGAGAGTGGGGGACTTGGAGGAGAGAGGGGTGGGGGAATTTGGTGGTGGTGGGGAGAGAGAGTGGGGGACTCGGAGACAGAGGGGTGGGGGGGAGGTCAGAATGGAAGGAATGAAGGCTGGGAGCTAGAAGTGCCACTGTGGGGTGGAGGGGGAGTTGAGACGGAACCCAGTTTGAGCACTCAGCTGGTGTAAACAAGGAGATAAGAGGGAAGAGAGGCTACAGACTGTGATACATTTGAGAAATATTTCACACACGATACCGATCTGGGTAAACAGCCGGGCTGGAATCTGTTTGAATCTCACCTCCCAGGTTGGGCCCACTGTAGGTGAAGCGATGTGAATCAAGGCGAGATGTGGTAACACTGAGCCAAAGCCAGTAAGTTTGGAGTCTCAATCACGCGAGCAATGGGTGTGTCTATCTTCTTGTTTTGAAACGCTCGCTCAGGGATGTGGGAGTTAGAATCAGAGAGCCTGGCCTGACTGACAATACCTAGGGATGGAAAAGGTACCTGGTCACAGGCTGTGTCTAACCTGTCCTTAAATAGTGTAGGGGAGGTGACGGCCTAGTGGTATTATCTTAATCCAGAAACCCAGGTGATGTTCTGGGTTCAAATCCCACCGTGCTAGATTGTGAATTCAATTTTTTTTAAAAAAAGTCTGGAATTAAGAGTCCAATGATGACCGTGAATCCATTGTCGGAAAAACCCATCTGGTTCACTAATGCCCTTTAGGGAAGGAAGCTGCCATCCTTACCTGGTCTGGCCTACATGTGACTCCAGACCCACTATCAATGTGGTTGCGTTTTAACTGGGCAATTAGGGATGGGCAATAAATGCTAGCCCAGACAAAGGCACCCTCATCCTGTAAATAAATATTTTAAAAATGCTTTCTTTCTCTCTCTCTCTCTTTCTTTCCCCCCTCTCTCTCTCTCTCTTTCTCACTCCTTTTCTTTCCCCCTCTCTCTCCCTCTTTCTTTCTTTCTCTCTCTCTCTCCCAGAATAGATTGGAGTTTGAACCCCGTGTTAGCAGTGTAATGTAACCCCTTCACCTGCTTCTATCCCAGGGATGCTCAGGGTGACTCCCTCCCACTCTGGTTTGATGTGATACACAGCTGCCCCATTTGCCCTGGGCAGGAGTGGGTGCCGTTAGAAGTGGGGTGAGGTTGGAGGGGAGGAGGCAGTGGTAGGTGAGCCGGTTGGAGGGAGCATAGACTGGGCGACGGCTTTATAGAACACCTACTTTCCGCCCACAAAAAAAGACCCTGAGCTACCTGTTACCTGCCACTGTAATACACCACCCTGCTCCCTGGCCAATATCTCTGTCCCCGGCTTGCTGCAGTGTTCCAGCGCAAGCTCAGAGTGAGCTGGAAAAACGGCACCTCATTTTCCGCTTGGGGACCCTGCAGCCCTCTTGACTCAAGGCGCTATGGAAATGCAAGTCATGACTGCCCCATAATAGGTCATTTGTTTTGTTTTTTTAGAAGCTGTAGCTATTTGGGCAAATCGGACAATCTGGCAAAATTTAGGGAGGGGTTGGTGGGAGGTTGTGGAGCAGCAAATAATGGAATGAACTGTACCCGCATCCACCACTTCCTCCGGAATTTCATCCCACACATGAACCAATCTCTGTGCAAAACAAATTTCCCCTCATTGCCCCTTTAAATCTTTCTCTTCTCACCTTAAACAAATGCCGCCTTAATCTTGAAATCCCCCTTCCTAGGGAAAAGATCATTCACTATATCTATACCCCCCCGTGATTTTATAAACCTCCATAAGGTCACCCCTCAACCTCCTACGCTTCAGTGAAAACAAAAGTCCTGGCCTATCCAGCCTCTCCTTATAACTCAAACCCTCCATTCCTGGCAACATCCTGGTAAATTTTTCCTGAACCGTCTCCAGTTTAGTAACATCCTTCCTATAATAGGGAGACCAGAACTGGACACAGTATTCCAGAAATAGCAGGAACTGCAGATGCTGGAGAATCTGAGATAACAAGGTGTAGAGCTGGATGAACACAGCAGGCCAAGCAGCATCAGAGGAGCAGGAAGGCTGACGTTTCGGGCCTAGACCCTTCTTCAGAAACCCTA
>NW_025968941.1:14961-18700 GCF_021869965.1 Rhincodon typus
GCCTGCTGTGTTCATCCAGCTCTACACCTTGTTATCACAGTATTCCAGCAGATGTCTCACTGATATCCTGTAGAACCTCAACATAATGTCCCAACTCCTACACTCAGAGGATGTAGTATTCCAATGTGTGGTGATGTAGTGGTTATGTCACCGGGTTGGTTAGTCGCGATCCTTGAGAGTTAATACTCTGCAGGCTGTGAGTTCAAACCTCATCATGGGTAAAATAACTCCACAAAGGCTGGTATCCTGTCACCAAGTCACCCCGTATTAACACATGAACCACCCTTGACTACAGTACTGCCTCATATGGAGTCAGGCACCAGAGTTAACACCTCTGACCTTTTCCACATCAGCCAGGGCTCCCTGATTGGACCAGATTAATAGCCCCAATCAGGGAAGTGATATTCTAGGAGGTTACAATCGCCACAGTGTACAGTTTTGGCCTTCTACCTAACCTAAAAAAAAAGAAATACACCAGAGATTCACTAAACTGCTTCCTGTCCTACCGTGGAGAGGTTCAGTGGAATGGGCCTTCATTCTCTGGAATTTAAGCATGTGAGGGATGATCTCATAGAGATTAGTCAAATTCTCGAGGGCTCTTCACGTCAGAGGACCCCCCCACCAAAGCTCCCACCCCCGTCCTCTCCCCTGCAAACCCAATCCTGGGACTGGTGGCTGTAGAATTGAGGTGAAAGGTCACAATCACAGAATAAAGAGATGGCCATTTTGGGTCAGTGTGAGCAGGGATTTTGTCATTTGGAAGGACGTGAATCTTTGGAATTCCCAATCCCAACGGATCCATGGAGGTTCCGTCATTTGGTGTCTTGAGGACTTTTTTTTCCCTGGAGTGTTGGAGGCTGAGGGGGGACCTTATAGAGGTTTATAAAACCATGAGGGGCATGGATAGGGTGAATAGCCAAGGTTTTTTCCCCAGGGTAGGGGGAGTTCAAAACTAGAGGGGCATAGGTTTAAGGTGAGAGGGGAAATATTTAAGAGGGGCCTCAGGGGCAACTTTTTCACGCAGAGAGTCGTGCATGTATGGAATGAACTGCCAGAGGAAGTGGTAGATTAGGTACAGTTACAAAATCTAATAGACTGAAAGGGTACAGAAAAGATTTACAAGGATGTTGCCAGGGTTGGAGGGTTTGAGCTATAGGGAGAGGCTGAATAGGCTGGGGCTATTTTCCCTGGAGCTTCGGAGGCTGAGGGATGACCTTATAGAGGTTTATAACATCATGAAGAGCATGGATAGGGTGAATAGCCAAGGTCTTTTTCCCAGGGTAGGGGAGTCCAAAACTAGAGGGGCATAGGTTTAAGGTGAGGGAGAAAGATTTAAAAGGGGCAACTTTCTCACAGAGAGGGTGGTTTGTGTATGGAATGAGCTGCCAGAGGAAGGGGTGGAGGCTGGTACAATTACAACATTTAAAAGGCACCTGGATGGGTATAGGAATAGGAAGAATTTAGAGAGATATGGATCAAATCCTGGCAAATGGGACTAGTTCAGTTTAGGATATCTGGTCAGCATGGACAAGTTGGACTGTACTGTGTGACTCTGACATTTGGACAGGTACATGGATCGGAAAGGCTTATGGGCCAAATGCAGGCAAATGGAACTAGTTTAGTTTGGGAAACTTGGTCAGTATGGACTAGTTGCACCCAAGGGCCTGTTTCCATGCTGTATGACTCTATGACTGAGATTGAGAGGTTTTTGGATGCTGATGGGATTGAGAGATACGGGAATAGAAAGGGAAAGTCTCCCAGTCATGATTGATGATCTCCAGAAATTGCATAAGCATCCGGAGGGTCCCAAAGGCCTAGTCTCGCTCCTATATCAGTGGTTAATGACTGAGTTCTGTATTCTAACAAATGGGTTTGTATCTCTGTGGTGTGATCGAATCCCCTAATCTCCAAACCGTTAATGAAACACCAACCTTGTTGATTCTATTGCTGTTAGCTGATGGAGTGAGTGATCTGAATTGTAGGAAGTTACCAAAGGAGACCATTCAGCCTTTCACTTCCTTGCCATCTCACTGGATGATCTCGCCCCCTCATGTGCTCACGACCCTACCCTTTCCCATTTGACCCCTGACCGGACTCTGCGCACACGTTAGGATGCAATAGGCAGCATAGCTCAGTGCTGACTGTGTTTAAGTCTTAGTTCAGCTTAAATCTGTCCAAACATAACAACAAAGGCCTTTTTATAAATCCTGGTCTGTGTTTACCTGCAAATATAAATCAGGTAAAGAGTACAGGCGATGGATATATAGTTTAACTTCCCCCTAAAGCTGGGAATACTTCCCTTCTCTGTATCTAGAATTACAAAGAATTTTACAGCACAGAGGCAGACCATTCAGTCCATCTGAGCTGTGCTAGTGTACTCCATATGTAATCATGATGCTGTGCCCAAATTCTGCCCCAACTCCATTTACAAGTTTGCTGATGACACCACCATTGTAGGTCGGATCTCAAACGACGACGAGACAGAATACAGGAAGGTGATTGAGTGCTTACTGGCATGGTGTAAAGACAATAATCTCTCCCTCAATGTCAGCAAAACAAAGGAGCTGGTCATTGGCTTCAGGAAGTGGAGTGGAGAGCATGTCCCAGTCTGTATCAATGGGGTTGAGGTGGAGATGGTCGACAGTGTCAAGTTCCTGGGAGTGACGGTCACCAACAATCTGTCCTGGTCCACCCACTTGGTGCGACGGTCAAGAAAGCGCAACAACATCTCTACTTCCTCAGGAGGCTACGGAAATTCAGCATGTCCACAAGGACTCTTCCTAATTTTTATAGATGCCCCACACAAAGCATCCTATCCGGCTGCATCACAGCATGGTATGGCATCTGCTCTTCCCAAGACCGTAAGGAATTACAGAGTCATAGACACAGCCCAATGCATCACGCAAACCAACCTCCCATCCATTGACTCTATCTACACTTCACACTGCCTCGGGAAAGCAACCAACATCATCAAAGACCCCTCCCACCCCGTTATACTCTCTTCCACCCTCTTCCGTCAGAGGTAGAAGATACAAAAGCACCAACAGATTCAAGAACAGCTTCTTCCCTGCTGTTAGCAGACTTATGAATGGACCTCTCAAATGTTAATGTTGATCTCTCTCTCTCTCTGCCGCTTCTCTGTAGCTGTAACGCTGTATTCTGCATTCCCCCCTGCTACCCTGATGCACTCTGTATGTTCCGATCTGCCTGTACGGCACACCAAACAACACTTTTCACCTGTATCTCAGTACATGTGACAACTATACATCAAGTCAAACCAACCAGAACTATCACACCCTAACTTTCAAACTATTTTTAATCCACCTGCTCAGACACTTTGGGAAACACCTCTGGAATAGGTGGAACTTGAACCAGGCCCTCCTGGCCCAGAGGCAAGAACATCACCACAAGAACTCCAGTGAAAGTGTGGATCCTAACCACTAGACTGCCAGGGCAGTCAATAAAGTTTATCGCCTCACCACTCCGCCACAACGAGAGGCCCAACCTCCCAGATATATACCAACTGACTGTTTCTGTTGTGGCTCGTGTAGAATTCACAGTATTTCTCCGGTTTACAATAACTAGTTACTCAGTGATATTAGAGAGGGTTTAGACTAACAAGTCAGTTGGTGATATTGGAGAGAGTTTAAACTAATTAGTTAGTCATTGACGCTGGAGAGAGTTTAGACTAACTAGCTAATGATTGATGTTGGAGGGGGTTTAGACTAACTAGTTACTC
>NW_025968942.1:0-18692 GCF_021869965.1 Rhincodon typus
CCCCCCACACTACACATCCACATACCCCAATCCCTCTCTATACTACATATCCACATCCCCCATCGCCCCCGATACTACATTTCCACATTCCCCAAACTGCATATCCACATCCCCCAAACTGCATATCCACATACCCCATCGCCCCCCCCACACTAAATATCCATGTTCCCTGACCCCCCACACTACAAAGCTACATCCCCGACCCCCCCAACACTACAAAGCCACATCTCTGACACCCCCACTACAAGCCACATCCTCGACCACCCCCACTGCATAGCCACATCCCTGACCCCCCTCCATGACATAGCCACGTTCCCCGACACCCCCACTACTTATCCACATCCTCAACCCGCACCCCCACATCTTCACCCCCTCACAAATGTCCACATCTCCAACCTCCCACTACATATCCACATCCCCACTACATATCTGCATCTCTCTCTCTCATTCTGTTTGAAACACATAAAAAACAGGGAGCTCTCAGCTTCCAGTGAGCCCTCCTTTCAACACCAATCACCCCCACCCTAAGAAAATAACTAGAGGTCGACACACTCTTAGACTGGAGGCCCCAGAGCAAATCTTTGCTTCTGCAACAACAGATAACCGCTCCCCATTCATGTCTCGGCTCCATGAGTCTGGTTTGTTGGCGGTATCGTCACCTCAGGAAGCAACGTGTCACTCTTCTCTGCAATGATTATGCAAGTTTTAGTAAGCGCAAATTAAGTAAAGAAACGTACATGAAAACACCGTTCGTTTAGTTACCACTATCCTCCCTTCGCACTTTTTGATTGATTTGGATTTTTACCTCGGAGAGGATGTGACAAAGTTTTTAAACCAGAATTATGCCAGCAGCGATCAGGGACTTAAGTAGAGAGACTGGAGAAGTTGAAAAAAAGATTTAGTAGAAGTTTTCTGAAGTATGAGAATTTTGATACCTTGAGGTAAGGAGAATGTGCTTCCACAGTTAGAGGAGGATTGGCAACTACACCGAAAGTAATTTACAAAGACAAAATGACGAGCTGAGAATTTTTCACACTCCAGTTGCTGCAATCTGGAATGCACTGCCTGAAAGCAGATTCGGTAAAGGGAGTAAACTTCAAAAAAGGAGTTCACTATTTATTTGAAAAGGAAAGGCCTGCAAGGCTCTGGATGATGAGCAAAAAATTGGGATTAATTGGATGGCACTTTAGAAGAGCTGGCACAGCTGAATGGGCCGAATGGCCGACTGTGGTGACTGATTCTACGAATTCTGATCGCAAGGTTTTCGCATTCCGTGCCTGCAGGTTTGTGTGAATCTGATCCTGGGCTGCAATATTTGAAAGACAGTGAAGCTCATAAACCCATGTTACGCTGCCAGTTGTATCTATTGGTCCATTGTGCTCGACTATCATTAAATGTTTTATGAAAGAGTGGGTGGCAGCTTCCACAATTTTCCTACATTAAAATATTTCTAGCAAGCCTGTTGCATATCTGGGTATGTAGCAACTGGACCATATTTGCTTTGAATCTTGAGCTTCGAAGTGTGATTTTTTTTATTCACTCCTCCACATCGTAAACCATTACAATATAAGGACACAAGAGCGTGTGGTGTAAGTGCTACCGGGGCATCACAATGAACATTGCACAGGGCTGGAACCTATTAATTATGAACTAAGTAGGAAATAGGATTCTGCAACTGACAATGCCAAATTTCACACGTAACATGAAGCTCAATTCTAGAGGTGCAATTTTAATAATGAGTAAGAATAAAATATGATAGCTGCATTACGTGTTTCATTAATACATTTCGGTTTACCGTTTTATCCTCATGTACATGCTCATGTCAGTAATACAACGTGATTGAGGTTATATTTTCAAAGAATTTTTGGCCAAGTTTCACTGTCTCTGCATGATGATTTCACATGAACCAACTTGTGACACACTACATTTAAGAAGTTTATCTGGATTGACTAGGATATTATCAATGTGTATCATGTTTAATTAAGTCTATGATCGGTACAGTGATTTTCCAATATTTTTTGGCAATATTGTTAGATTAATTTTACGGGGCAAATACAATTGTGGAATTTAAAGCTTGTGATAAATGCACACAACACTTAGTTGCCGTTGTTTTTCACTGCAGTTAGAACCAAACTGGTTTCTTGAATCCTGGACTTAGAAAAAACGGCGAAGTATTTGTCAATATTTGAAAAGAAGAATGTGACTTGTATTTTGGTAATTGACTATTTTCAAAATAAAATCATTTAAATTCATGGCTGTGCTATGGAAGAAAATCACTCCAAAGCTTTACCATGCTAATTTCGCATTTAAACTGTTGCTGTTTTGTGACCAAATAGAGTAACAAATCTATGCACAACAGCAATGAGATAAATGACCGGTTAATTTCTGTTGATGAAGTTGGTTGAGCAATCAGTTTTGCTTGGATTCTGGGAGCACTGATCTGAGCAGAAAGAGATGACCTGGTTTTAAGTTCTCATCTGAAATGTGTCTATTTGTTTTCAGTACAAAAGGTGGAGCGTAACAACTATGCATGCTTCAATCAGGCTTTGTTTCAGTAGGTTTGTTAGTACCAGGCAAAGAAACAGCAGAAAGGAAGTTAGGTGGTTGCTGATCAGGACTAGCTGAGGTTGCCATAGGTGTTGTGATGTTCTATGTCAAAAGTCGTGGGTATTGATTTTTAAAAAATCTAGATTTAGAAAATCCGAGCAGAACAAAACAAACGCTCAGTAAATCTAAATGCTCATAATTAGCACATGCAAGGTTCATGTGACCACACTGCCTAAGAAATGGCCTGACATGATTTCACATGCAATATTCTTCAAGAATCCTTTGAACTTGGGACATTGACTTCCAACATTGCACCACATTGCTTCTATTTTTCAAATGTAAAGCGGGCAAGATCAGTTCTAATTTCTATCTCAATAACCGAAGCGATATAGCACTCCCTCTGTACTGCTCTAGAATGTCAGCTGAAGCATAATGTGCTTGAACAAAAGACTTAACTTCAGGGTAAGCGTATTACCACTGAGCTAAATTGATATTTAAAACTACAATGTTTTAAAAATTGAAAATGTAGGTGTTATGAGGAGTTGTGGTAGATTTTTTTCATCAACATTACGAGTTGTGCTGATTTGAAAGTTGGGATGTCTTAGAAACTTCTACATATTTGATTCCTGCCACAGGTAGGTAACCATTGTCTGTCTGCATTTTGTACATGAGCCTGCTTATTTTGTATGTTTTGTGCCAAAGTTTGGTCAAGGTTCCAAAATATACACATTATTTAAAAAACTACCTGTCATAAATTTCTGACTCTTGTTTGAGATTGCGTTTTTTATGAATATACCCCATTCTGAATTAGATTGAATTTTCAAATAGGAACAGATCTTGGATTGTTTTTGTTTCAATGTTTAAGGTACTATTATCGCATATTCAAGAATTCTAAAATACTTGTTAATATAAATTTGGATTATCTGAGGGAGATATTTTTAGATATTCTTTACAATAAGTTTGTTTTAAATATTATCCAGAAAAGGATTTTAGCTATGGGAAAATCAGCTAGGGAGCTCCAGCAGAAGAAAAATGGGGATGAGAAATGAACTTTTCCATGAAACGTAGAAACACAGCCCATTAAGCATGCTTAGCCATTCAGTATGATCATGGCTTACATGCTTCTGTCACCCCCAGACTCTTGATATCTCCTCATTCTCTTTGACATCTTTATTTTTCAGATATCTATTTCTTTACAAATAGTCAGTGACTTGTTTGCACTGTTTTCCGTGGTAGAGAATTGCACTTTCACCTCAGTACTAAATAGTTTACCCTGTATCCTGAGACCATTTTGTTGAAGACCCAATGAACAAGAGAAATATCATCTCTGCATCCAGTCTGTCTGAACTTTTTGTTTCAATGAAATCTTAAGTCATCTGAACTCCAATAAATATAGGAGTTCTGAGGAAGGGTCACCAGACCCGAAACGTTAACTATGTTTTTTCCTTCACAGATGCTGCCAGACCTGCTCAGCTTTTCCAGCAACTTTGTTTTTGTTTTGGTCCAATAAATATAGATCTAGTCAATCTAATCTTTCTCCATAGAACAATCCTACCATCCAAAGATTCAGTCTTGTAAAACTTTGTTGCAGTCCCTCTGTGGCAACATCATCCTTGGAGATCAAAAATACCAAAATGGCATACGATACACCGGATGTTTTCTTGCCAATGCCCTGTACTGCCACAGTCAGTCATTCTTGCTTCTGTACTCAAAAAGCTTTGCAATAAAGGCAACATACTATTTGCCTTCCTAGCTGCTTGTTTTCAGTGACTGGTGTACAAGGACACCCAGGTCCCTTTGTACATTAACACCTCTCAATCTATAACCATTCAAATAAAACTATGACATTTTTTCCTATTGAAGTGGTGTCCTTCAAGAGGTATGTTTGGCCAATACATCACTTTTATGTATGACTGATTAACATTTATTACATAAATGAAATATCTGAAATTGAAATTTAATCGAGTGACTTTTCAAATTACTTGCAACTACAATTCAGAAAAGGTTCTTCTGAGGAAAATGAGATACAGATATTCAAATTCCTGGACTTGTTCTGGTAAAAATGATCTTTCACAGTTTATCAGTTGTGAATTTTAAAGCTTTTTAAACTTTCTTTTGCTCCAATTTTGATTTTATACCCAATTTCATCAAGTGCCATTTCCTGATGTAAAGAACTAGCAAGGAAGCTTTACTAAGTTCACTGTTGCTTTTGACCTTATCGGCACGACATTCTTCAGAGCATTCGAAGATGACTCCCTAATGTTTTTTTTTCCCTACCTTCTGGGGAGGTTTCTCATTGCTAATACAGCATTTACTGCTGGCACTCCTTGCACTCAACAACATAGCACATTCCAGCCATAAAGTTAATGATGGATCAATGTAGAAAAAATGCATATCTTCTAAGTCAACCAGTGATTTGCACAAAATCTTCCAGATTACAAACTTCCCCTGAACTGAACTTAGACTGAGTGCACACTATGTACTCACGGATTAGATAAAAATAAAATATATAAAAATTTCAATAACTTTATTTGACTACAGATTACCATATTCATTGTGATCTTTGCCTTTAAGCTAAGAACAATAAAATATACACAACAAATAACATACATTATTGTTGAAAGATTCATGTAGGTATCACAAGTAGACTTCATGCTACACTTGCCACTTAGGAATAATGCAGTCTTTGAGAAACATCTTTCAAAATTTAAAACATTGAATGCAGTTCTTTACTAAGTAAAGTGCAAACCATAAAGCTGTTGCACAGCAACAGATCTTTATTCTTCAAAACAAGGTTATAACTACATCATCTTTAAAGCCTGTAAACTACACTCAAAGTAGAAATAATTTTCCTTATATCAATACACTTTATTTTTTTGGTCCATTACAAAAAAAAATCTGTCACAATGTACAGTACAACAGAGGCATAATGCTTGGTGTAAGTGCCACAACTTGATATCCTTACTCAAGTATTTTTCTTTGAAATAATGACAATTATTATATAAAACTTCACAATTCATTTGTCAGTACCCATGCAGTACATATATTTTTTTTAGTTTATACAAATATCTCTTCTTAGATTTCAGCCTTGATTTGGAATCTATCCAAATCAAAGGGCATTATTGTTTGCCTGTCTTTCATGGAGTGAATTCATATTCCATGTTCTGAAAGAAGGCCACTTTCTTGTTCACTTGCAGTGGACAGTTAGGAAAATGATCAGAATTAGAATATACTCTGGTTCAAAAAATGGTCTTTTGAAATATTATGTTTTATAAAGCTCCTCCCTCCCAGTTGCAGATATAACCTCTAAAATAAGCTTGATTCACACACAAAAAGTATATAATTCTTAAACCGATGATGCATTTTTTGTGTTTTTTTTTGTTTTTTAAAGCATTAGATTCCTGCATATATACACAAGTAACTGGTCATTACAATGTGCGAAAAGATCTGTTAGCATACGTGGTCATTTGAGTCCATTATTTACTTTTCAGCAGTAATGTTGGAATAATACTAGACAATGCTCAAGTATAAACTACAGGCTTGCAATAGCAGCAACAGCAGAGCTTGTGATCATGAGTACACCGATCTGTAGTTTGACGTTAGGTTAAAAAACCTGCAAAGACAGCCTAGTCTCACTGTGCTTGGCACAAATTTAAGTTTTTCTTTGAAAGTCAGATTAAATTGCTACTGTTGGAAAAATCTTTATTTCACTATCAAGATACTCATTCAATGTAACTCATGTTCGACTGTATCAAGTTTACTTAATTCGTATAATATCTTGACAAGTCTTTGCCAAGTCCCAGTTTAATTCTAAATCAGTCCTGATGTCACATAATCATTTGTGTTAAATGCAAATGCTCTGCCTTTCCAAAACCAATTACCTACTGTACTGCACAATTCTAATATTTCCAATAATACATTGTGTATTTGTTATATTTAATTTTAGTTGAAATTTGCTTCTAAAATATAAAAATGTTCCCTATTTCTGACTCTGAGTGATTGGATTATTGTAAATACGTAGAAAGTGCAATTTTTGTTTCCTTTGGTACATTATTATCATGTGCAAACAACTTCATTGTATATTATTGTAACAATAATTTTTTTGTGAGAATAGTAAATCTTTGAGTTTTTTTTTGCCATTACTAAGTGTTCATAGTTTTGACAGGTATTGAAAAAGAAATTATGGTGTATTAAATTTCACTGTAGGCACAAAAGTGGTTAAGTGACCATGAAGCTGTTAGATTGTAATAAAAGTCCAACTGGTTCACTAATGCCCTTAGGACTGGAAACTTACTGTCCTTACCCAGACTGGACGATGTGTGAATCTACACTCTTGCAAGCATGGTTTACTATCCTCTGAAATAGTCAAGCAAACCACCCACTTGCATCAAACCTCTACCTGTGGCTCAGGAGCAAGACCCAACACTAGTGTAAATATGAATAAGCAAAATGTTTGGGCTTGCCAATGATTCACGCAGCCTGAGAATTAAATTTAAAACAAAAATCATCCCAGAATTTAAAAGCCCATTTTCATCATATATGAATGCAAATCTATAACACTCTGACTGAAACTGGCACCCAGCTTACTGGAGTCCAAACCTCGTACAACAGGAATGATAGTGAACAAAACAAAATTATTGATCAAGGTTCACAGTAACTGTTGCAGTGGAAGCTAAGAATGAAAAGGTGTGCACAGTTGAGATCCAACTATGGAAATCTCCATATGAAATAATTGCATTTTAAATACTGTTAATAGATCTTGAAAACTGTACTGACCATCAGTGGTCCTGAGCTGTTTACAATAACGTACATCAAAAAAACTTGTGAATTTACATATGTAGGTTATGTGCACAAATATGATGAGGTGATAAAATAATGATGAACAATGCATGCCTGTTTAAAGCAACATAGAAAACTAGAAATTAGGTAGTAAAATACAAAATAAGTTATAACAAAACAGTGAAGAAATTAGCAGAGATGGGTGCTGTAGAGTCAGGGTTCAAATTAAGATATTAACAGTTTATCCTGCTGAATGTTTGCATCATTTGGAGGTACTTTTCACCTTAATATTTGGGCAATAAAGTGACAGAGTGCATTACTCATTCATTATAGAAACGAACTTGTTTTTTTTTATTTCAGTGGAAAAGAATAGAGTCATAGAGATCTACAGCTCATAAAAAGGCCCATTGTGTCTGTGCTGGTCAAAAACAACCAGCTAACTATTCTAATCCCATTTCCGAGCACTTGTCCTATAGTCTTGTATGTCTTGGCATCAGACGTGCACCTCTAAATACTTTTTAAATGTTATGAGGATTTCTGCCTCTACCATCCTTACAGGCATTGAGTTCCAGATTCCCACCACTCTCTAAGTGAACAACCTCACATCTCCTTTAAACCTTTTGCTCCTTCCCTTAAATCTATGCCTGGTCATTGATCATTTCATCAAGTGGAAATGTTTATCCTCTCCACCATGCCTATGCCCCTCATAATTTTATACATCTCAATCATATCCCCTTTCAATCTCCTCTGCTTTCAGGAAAACAACCTTAGTCTGTCCAATCTTTCTTTATGGCTAAAATACTCTAGCCTGGGCAACACCCAGGTATATCTCCTCTGCACACACTCCAGTGCTATCACATCCTTATCAGATTGCTATCAATTAAACAATCTGCTCTGTCAATTTATTTGGCTATGTGGTCAAGGTCAAAATTACCTCTGTTATATTCCTAATTGATTCTTAAGTGGCATTTGTCTTTAAACAAGTGGCATGTGTAATATATGCATTCCGAATTTTGACAAGGATCTTTTGACTCCTCTTCTTTCCCCTTGATCTTCGATTTATTTGCTAATGCATTTTCCAATTTGGTTCTAAAAGTCTACAGCCGTAGTCATTGACATCTGTGCCTCATTGGAAGTCTTCAAGAATTATTAAAATTACATCAGGCCTAGGATATCGTGGATGCCAGTCTTGTGGCTGTATTTTGGGGATCATCTTGTGGTCACAGAATTTGTACTCAGCTTTTGCGTGAACATTATTATGGAGTGGATGTAAGATGGACATCCTATACATCAGGAATTCTAGACTCTTGAATCTTGAAACAATCAGTATAAATGTATCTTGTAAAATGATTTAGGACTGACCTGGTAGATTTGGGAACCACTTAGGGCCCATGTTGGGATAATGCAGGCGGGCCCCAGATACTTTGGCAAAAACTCTTAGGGCTTTCTGACCTTGTGTAAACATTCCAAGGTATGATACAGGGAAGCAGTAGATATCACACTGTACATAAATTAAAAGAGGTGACCAAAGACACAGCCAATGATGGAAGTTTCTTAAAACTGAATGTGGTCTTTCTTCTATCTCCATGTGATGCATCCCAAATGGATTGTCTACTATTGTTCATGTCTGGGAGACTCTTGTTTACACAGAATCCTTGGAGTCTACAAAAATTCCCTCAGTACCTGCCACACCATTCACTATACAGATGTGCAACATGAAACAGCTATGGAAAGCTTTAAACACTTGTAGAATCATAACAGTAGGCATAACAAAATCAGCTATAGTTACCCTAAAGGGAGCTAATGATTTCTTTAAGTAGTGCAAGGCTTTGGTGGTGGTGGGTGTATACTGCCAGGAGATGTTCAATGCATGCTTGCCAATGCCTAGAACATGCATATCTGCCACAGATGCCATGGTGGAGCTCTAAGGAGCGCATGTAGCACCCAAAGAATGGGAACAATATTTCAAATGGTTACAATTAGCATGCAAGTCCAACCCTTTCACAGTCTGGTTTGACTCTAAAATAGCGTGCATGGCCAATCAAGTAATTGTCCTCCAGGCTGCTGAGACATTTTCACCGTATACTGTTCAATTGAGTTGTGTGATTGAATGTTCCATATCATCATTAGACATGACTTAGGTAATGTTGGTTATTATTTTACCTTGGATGATAGGATGTTTCATGTAACACAAATGGCTACTTTCTATATTCTGGATCAGGTTTCAAGTTGATATGTTCAATTCAAACAAGAAATGCTATTTGCTGTTTAACAGCAATTTTTGATTGGGGCAATCTTATGAAGGAATAGTAAATATACAGTGCATGGCAAAATTCATAATTTTGTAATCCAGTACAGCAGAAGATAATTACTACTTTCAAAAGGGATGTCTTAATAACCGAAGTTCTGCAAACAAATGGACCTTTCTGAGCTGCAGACTGTCCAAATAAAGTGAGGTTAATGGAATTTTTCTGCCTGCAAAATGTTTGTGTCTTCATTTGACTGCAAACAATACACCACAATGAAACCATTCATAAATCAAAGATTACATGACAGAATTTAGCTCAACCTGTTCAAGACTTTCAGAATAAGAACACTATAATTTTAATCATAATTGTAAAGTACTGCATGGAGGACAAACTGTTACTGAGATATGAGTACCCTTCAGGCTTTCTGCTATTTGCACTGCTTCCATGATGGTTGATTTAATCACTGGTCTCAGCCATTCTTCAACTGGTCACCAGTTAGAACACAATAGCAACCGGTTATAGCTCTCCTCTATGTGATATTTCCCCATGATACTGTAGGTGAGACAGGAGTACAGTGAAATGGAGAAATGACCACTGTGCATTGCTACACTTCTACATTTCATGATGCTGAGCCATTCTTGTACTGTGGTGTGCTAAAGTTTCAATAGTTAGATCTCTTTCAAATTCCACTGTGCACAGAATTTATGGGGTGTATGAGGGTTGCTGAACTAGTTGTACATGATTGACTATTTTATGCATGTCTCCATTAAATAGTTGACTTTGTTTAAAGAACCAAGGGACAAATGGTGGTTTAAGTGGTGAGTCAATTTTTTTTGTACTATGATGAGAATGAATGCAGGTGCATGAAGAACAGAAATAAACCATAAAGATACAGTTAGATAGACCTGGAATATTTTGGCAGAAGGGCCAAAAGCTAATTTTACAAATTTGCTTAAAATTATGGCAAATTATTGTGACAGTTTTAAAAACTGAAGATTCCTTAATTATACATAAATCACACATTCGCATAATGCAATCATGATTTTATTGCTGATCTGATTGCAGACTTGAAGACAGCTTGATCTGAAGCTTATTCTTTCCAGGCCAGACTAAAACATCATTAATATAAATATTTTAAAGCTGACTTTGACATCAGGCGCAGCATGGACGTGGTGTGGGTGGAGACTGGGCAGGTAGCAGGTGAAGACTGGGAGGGCATGAGCACAGGTCAGGACGCCTGCTGGCAGAGGACAAGATGCAAGTGGGTGCTGCAAGCAGAGCTCGAGGGGTCAGTGGGTGCTGCAACAGGCAAGCAGTAGGTGAACTGTAGATGGATAACTGGTGGAATGCAGTTAAGCAATCGTGGGCAGGTTGTGGATGAAGTGCACTGGCTATTCGTACTGGTGTGAGGGTCAAGCCATTAACAGGCCTGATTTACATTCTGCCAGTGAGCTATTGGTACCCTGATGCATCTTGCTGACATGCAGATAATAGAACAGCGAGAATCTGGGCGTGGTAGAAGGGGTGTCAGGGAACTGTGAGGTGATGCTGGAAAGCTTTAGAAAGTGCAAAAACCAACCTGTTTCTCTTGATGGGTCAGAAAGAGTGTTCTGTTCCTCTTGGCCCCACACTAAAGGCCACGTCTTGAGAGAAGTTTCGTATTTGCTGCTTTGACTGCATAGCTCCCAATATAAAAAGGTGCCTGGCACAATCTGTCCAATTTAACCTTGTAACTGCAGCATGCACATTATAGAATCTCAATTTGCATTATGCTACAAGTCTCTGTCATGCTGCAGATAAGCTTCCATGTGAGAACTCTGGAGAAAAAAATGGTAGCTGGTAGTGGCATTAGCAGCACGGTGATTTTACTTCTAATGTCTCATTCCACCAGGCAGACTCTGTAAAGCTGGTCTTATTGGGTTATGGGGATGGAAACTATGGCTGTATCGATGTACTGCACTGTAATGTGGCAGTTTTCAGAGGAGGAGGAGAGGGAGGGAGAGAGAGTGAGAGATAGAGGAATATTCCACTTATCTAAGTGCCTAACGTATATGAGCTGGAGGGGACTTGATAGTACAAAGCAGATCCATTTTCAGGTCATTCCTCATAACCTGCTGCATCTGTGTTCAGAGAATCATGTGCAACATGTTTGCAGAAGGAAAAAGGAAATACAATATAAAACCTATGAGCTCAAATTCTTCATAGGTTCTTTTCATGCTAACTTATTTATATCAGTCAACTTGCAAGGGCACGACTGCCATTCTGGTAGGGAAAAAAACTCAATGTCATTTTTATCATTGGCACATCACAATAACATCACATGTAAGCCACAGAACGATGTTATCATGACCCAAGTGGCATCATCAAGACATCTATTTATAAGGAGGGACAAAGCTTGCCCAAGAATCTTACAAAGACACAGTGTCCCTTCAGTCAAACTACAACACCTCCCCATTTGTATCCAGAATCTAATGCAAAGTCAACATACATTTGAATTAAATTAGAGTCTCTGTACTAAGAAAATACTTACATCATGACTCACCAGTATAAAGTAAGCAGTCAAAAAATGATTATATTTAATACAAGGCCTGCTGAGAAATTGTTCATACATGGGTTTCAATGTATGAATGGGTGTGCATCAGAGGTGGTGTAGGTGTGGATGCAGTTTGTTCAGTTGCCGCGTTTACTGGTTCTGAGGCTGCATTGTTCTGACAGATTTCCATGAACAGCTCTACATAGGTTTGTTTCCATCCCTGAAACTCTTTGGATGTCAAGCTGGGATTGTCTAGAATCTTGTCTATAATCGCTACTTCTCCTTCTTTTGCCTGAGGGTGATAAACAGAAAACAAAATCTTTCACTATTAAAGCAGTAAAAATAAATGTACAACAGTGTTTAAAAATGCAATACTTTATCCGAATTAAAGTGTTTATTACAACATGCAATCATAGACTTATTTTCAGTAGCTTAATTGTGCTATATTTTATAAATAGAAATTTGTAATTGTTTGAATTACCTTTACCACCTATGCTGTTTCAATACACTTACGTATTGAAAATACATTTTATATATAAAATCCTGGGAAATATGTAGAATGGAAGGTTAAACTGTGAAGGTAATAGAATTTTAACCTCAGGACAATTGGCTGGCTGGCTAGAGAAAGTTGTTACAGAATTTTGAAAGTAAAGCAAGCGGATTTATGGTTCACTGTATTCAATCCTTTTGTGTTAATTATGATATAAAGTTATTTTTAACATCTGTACTCATTGGCAGGCTAGCTAGAAAAAACATTTACAGCAAATCGTTTTAGCAGCTGATTAGTTAGTCACGTTGTACTTGCCGATTTGTGAACAGCTGTGTTGAAAAATAAATGAGCAAGTTGACGGGGTCAGTCTTGCGCTGGTTGTTGGTTGGTAGGTTTTTCTATCTGAAGGGCATTATTTTTGGTGAACTCAAATATAAACTTGATGTGACCCAAGATTCAAGTCAGGCATGTTCTTTATAACAATGCATGACTACTTTGAGGATGATTGTCTTTTAGAGGCATGTGTGTAATTATAGATAGGTGAAATGAAGTATAAATAAAAGAATTCACATCTAATTGAGAAGATGGATTAAAAGGTAGAAAAAGCTGTTGCACTTGTGAAGAAAGAGATGTGGGCACTAAAAAGAAATGCAATATCTTGGGCATTCAGCAGCAAACATTCAACGAGTTTATATTTCATCCTGTATTTGATGCACATATTAGGAAATGGGTTACTTGTTGACCTGCGAAGGCCATAACTTATTTAAGCATAAATAGAAATCTCAGTTCATAGGAAGGACATGGATGTTCTGCAAATGCTTGCTTTGAAGACCAACAAATAGCATTCTAAAATTACCCAGATCATAATATTACACAGCAAGAAAAATAATGTAGCCTTTTTAACAGGCTAAATTCACAAGACAATATAAACTCAAAGGCAAGAAGTTGATTACATTTTCCTCAACTTGTAACATTATGTTGAAAATAGATGGATGAGAAAATCTAATCAACTTTTGTCAGTCTATTAAAACGCACAAATATAATCACAGAGTAAGGTGATCTGAATTGAACAGTGCACCTGAATGGAGAAAAAAAATGAAAGAAATATAACTAGACATACCAAAATTAAATAAACATTTTCTATTTCAACAATTCTTGTGCTAATTCTGTACATTTGTTGATTAGAGTGCAGGATCATGAGAGTTGCTGGACTATCAGCATCAACTGCCAGGTTTTCCATTACCTGAGGCAGTCGTTACTTGGTCATCTCTATTCTTGATGACACGTGGGAGCTTTTGCAGGATTCGCAGCAGTTGAAGCCACCAGCACTTTCTAAAATTTCAGAGCCTAACTTTCCTGCTGCCATGGTTAACAGGCATCGCATGGTTAATAAATCAGGTGATCTGCTGGCTTGTGGTTCTCCAGGAATCTGGCTGAAGACATATCTGCTGGATTAGATATAGACCCAAGCTATGCCAAAACTGCTTCTCTAGTGCCAAACATAATCTCCCAGCTGACAGGCTGGAACTACAGTCAAACTCACTCATCACTGCATTGCAACCGAATGTCAAGAACATTACTTCCATCTCCACAGTCTCTCTAGTTTTAATTCCTAACTCATTCTTGTCTCTGATAAAAACCATTATCTATACCTTTGTTAACTACACATTTAGTTTCTCCAATGTTTGTAATATTGCCCTTTACTGCCCCTGTCAAGTTGAGAACCTCATTCATGCCTATATTACCCTATGTTTGACTGTTCCAACTCTCTTCCAGCTGGCTGACAATCCTGTATACTTTTCACAAACCTTAGCTCAAATAAAATGTTGTTATATCATTTCTAACTTGCACCAAATCCCATTTATTCATCAACTTTGTGTTCGCTGACTTAAGTTGGGTGTTCGGTCTGTCAACTCCTCAATTTTAAAATTCCCAAATTCTCAAATTCCTCCATGGCTTTGTAACATTTCCCAGTCTTAAAAAGTTCTGCAATTTTGATGCTTCTTCAGTTCTGGACTTTCTTGCCTCCTCAACATTAAATGCTCAACAATTGGCAAGCTTGCATTTAGCTGCCTCAAGAGAGATCAATCCAGCACTCTTAACTATTCAGAACTGTACAACTTGATGCTTATTCTGTATAACGTTCTTCCCTTTGTGATTCCCAGTGTCTTGCTATTGTCCAATACATTGACTTAAAAATCCTTATAATTGCTTATAGAACTTTCCAAGAACTCACTCGATGCTATGTCTGGAGCAGTCTCCAACCCTATACCTCAACCTCTAGTCTAAATCTGTCGAACTTTCCACCAGTGGGGGCAGACCATTTTGGCATCCTGTCTGTACTCTGCCTCCTTTGCTAAAATGCATTGCTTTATTTTTTCTGACCAATTCAACAGAATACTCAAAACTGATGTATTTGACCTCTTTGACCAAAGGTCTTCAAGTTCCTGATGATATCTAAACTATATCCTTTTCTTTGAACCTTAACACACAGTACAAACATGAGGAGATCATGTTACCCTCAAAGTGATAAACAGCTGTAACTTGTTGCTGAGTTTAGCCCAGCGATGAATTATTTCCCTGCTCTAACCTGGACTAATTGAAGCATCTTTCATGGTGCTCAGGTCCAAAGTCTTAGTTTAATCCTGTAACCAAACCAGTATAGCTTTGAGCGATATACTGCATAAATTTATTGATCCACTGGGGATCGTATACCTTTAAAGATTTAATACTATTACGGAGTAAAGCAAAATAATAAGGAACTACATTTACATTATTTATTTAAATAGGAAAACATCCTGAAGTATATCATAGTTCAGGCTCGTAACTTGGGATTGCATCTCATCAAAGAATCATCTTGTTAAAGCACGAAAAGGTGTCATTTCTCTCAGTTTTGAGAAACTCACTCATTCTCCACTTTAAGACAGCACGGTGATAGTCATGAAATTGAGGCTGGCACTCTTGTCAACTCAGTGAAGAATAGGAGAATGTTGAGGATAGATATTTGGGGAATAGCAGAGATGACTTTGCAAGCGTGGGTAGAAATGCCACTGCTGGGCTTTGTTGGATTGGATAGTACAGGTAGTTACAGAACCACGTAATGATAGCATCACAGAGGTGAATCATAGAGATGAGACAGAGTAGAATGCCATGGTTAATTGGATCAAAAGTGACAAAGGAGAACTTGGAGACCTAATGCTTTGTGGACAACATCATAAAGCATATTCTTAGTGTGTATAAACTTGTGTGTTGACTGCTTGTCTAAACAATCTGGTCTCAGAGTTGTGTAGAACAGGCACTGAACTGAAGGGATTTAATTTTTGAATTAAATTCAAAAGAAATGCTGGATATCAAGTAGTGTGGTGGTGATGCATTCCAGACCCTTAGAAAGAAAGGGTAGGATGAAAAAAAACACAGTGAAGTTACAGCCAGTTAATTCTAACTAACTTAACAATAATTATTTATTTTTAAAAAAGGGAATATCCTACCTTAATTGTGCTCTTTAGAATTCTAAGCTTGTGCAATTTTTCATTGATAACTGGATTGTCGCATCTCTTTACAAAGGACCTCTTGAATTCCTGTTTGGTGGAAAGTCGATGCTCTCCTAATGGAGACACACTGGCGTTCTCCAATGCCTTGTACAAATCCTGCAAAGAGTCCCCTGTTTTCTCTGGTGTGGGTTCTGGTAAAGAATTAAATTCAATAAGTCTAGGATACGTGATTGACTCAGAGCAGCATTTTCACTTCATAAAGTGCCTGATATAATCCTAGTTTGAAAGAAATGAGAGACTGAATGATGAATTAGCTTACTGACTTTAATAAAACAGGTATCTCTTGACAAATCAACTTCTAGCATGGAAAACCTATTTAACAGCTGAGTTAATTTATATTAACTTTGTTTCATCTGGAGCACATGATTTGACCAAGGATTAACTGTTTTCAAACTAATTACAGAATTAGTAAACTGATTTAGAATTTCATGAGGAAACTCTACAATAAGATTGAGGCAAAAACTGTCTTATCTAAAGACTTTTTCAAGTGATTCACAGACAAAGGCCACTTATGGTTTTCACTAACAACATCTCGACAAACTTCCTAAGCAACTTACGGTACACTTTTAGCATCTTCATTTAAAAAGGACCTTAGTTCTTGTCATAAAGACTACCTGCTCCTGAGTTGTATATGTAAAGTTTGATCACATCAAAGAATACATGACCTCTTAAATTTTACAAAATAAACACCTAAAGAACCGCAGATGTTGGAAATCAGAAACAAAAATGGAAATTGCTGCCTGAGTTCTGATTTGTCTCCATAGATGATGCACGACCTGCTTTTTGTCTCTTAAATTTTACATTTGCTGACTGTGAACTGATATCTTCCTTGGTGCCATATGACCTGGAATTAATTCTTTACCATACTTTCATTGTGACCCACTGAGACAAGAATGTGGACTAAAGTGCAAACAGCCATATTAATAGGGTCATTCAGAACTTCCAAACAAATTATTTTTTGGCCAATATGAAATAATGTCAGTAAAACCAAATATTACAGCACTGCAAAGGCAACCACAAATCAAAAGTGGTTGAGGAGATAATCTAAAAACTAAATGGTAACTTGGCAAACTTGGTATATCACCTTCTCTAAGGCCAAGCATTTATTTAGCTGGGGAACAGGGATATGTAGCAGGTTAATATAATTGGCACTCTTAACTCCGAGGATCCCAAGAGACATTTTAAAGTGAAAAAGCAATTTGATAAAAAATCACAGCATACCAAGTATAAGTGTCTGATTAAGCAGACAGTCGATGATGGTACAAGTAATAGGAATGGGGGAGAGATAAACAACAGGATTGTATTTAACACCAATGTAACATGAAGTAGGGGAAGAAAAAACACCAGTATGAGGTAACAGCAGCAAGATACAAAGGTGACAGGATCTTTAAGTACCCCAATTACCTTCAACCAGGATTTGAGTCTAACTTTTTAATTATATTGCAGAAGTGGGATCAAACTTGACAAGATGCCAGCTCCCTTTCAGCATATCAGGCAGCTGATGAAAAGTCAGACAAGTTATACATGTCACAAAAGTAATTATTTCTGATCATTCAGCTAATATGATAGATCTTCAGCAGGTTGGGTCACCACAAGTAAAACAGGAAAATTCTTCTTTTCTGTGCTATGTTGGTAGAAGCATTAGAACTTGGTAGTAGCCGCAAAACTACTTTAAGAGTAATTCTCCCCTCAAACAGTACCAATTTCCTTTGAAACTGTGCCAAAGAATGCTCAATATCTAATAATAAGTTGTTCCAATGGTAAGAAATACCATCAACTTTGTTTGATAACAAAAGCAATTTGCATTGTATATTACCTCGAAGGTAGAGGAACCAATGCAGAAAGCATAACAGGAACAATAGGTAAAAAAATGCATGGTGTGCCAAAGAAGAATTCAGGTGAAATGACTGAAAAACTCTTGTGGCACAGTGGTAGTGTCCCTACCCCTGGACTGGGAGACCCAGGTTCAAGTCCCACCTACTGCAGAGGTGTGTAATAATATCTCTGAACAGGTTGATTAGAAAAAAAAAGATTAAATTAAAAAAAGAAGGAAAAAATAAGCAAAGTTGTTGAAGAGGTGGTTTTACAGAGGGCACTAAAGATGAAAAGGAAGTTTCAGAGGGGTGTAGCGATTGAATTCGAGAACATTGGGCCTAGTTGGTTGAAAGCACAGCTGTAAAGGACACAAGGAGGGCTGGAGGTGTGGAGAAGACACTAAAGTTAAAAGAAAGGAGAGTTCTAAGAGATTTTCGGGCAATTTTTAGAGATAGGCATAAGTGCATTTAAACACAAGGACAATAATTTTAAATCATAGGCATATGGGACCAGGATTCAGTGTAGGTCAGCTGGGACCTGAATTATTGGGTGAACCAGATATGGTGTGGGATAGAATTTAGGCAGCAGAGCTTTTGATGAGTTGAACAGAGTGAGGAAGATGAGGGGTTGAACAAGAGACGTAAGAATAGTTGAGTCTGAAGATGGATGAAAAGTTTCTGTAACAGATGAACTAAAGTGGGGCAGAGAAAGATGATGTTGCAGAGATG
>NW_025968943.1:0-14148 GCF_021869965.1 Rhincodon typus
CCTCAGCACGGCTCCTGTAATCAAGTGGCACTCCTTCAATTCTAATCCCTTTCGGATGTGGCACTGCCTCAATGTTGACCTTCTGACAATGAGGCACCCCCTCACTATTGAATGTCTAATTATGTGGCATACTCTCAATCCTGAACCTTTTACAATGAGGGAACGTTCACTGATGATTGCACAATGTTCAGAACCATTCGCACCTCCTCAGATACTGAAGCAGCCCTTGTTCAAATGCAACAAGACCTGGCTTGGCCCAACAAGTGCCAATAACATTTGTGTCACACAATACAATCATCAACAATAAGAGACAATCTAACGACTGCCCCTTGGCATTCTAAAGTGTTACCATCACTGAATCCCCACTATCAACATCCTGAGGGTCATCATTGACCAGAAACACAACTGCACTCACCACATAAACACAGTGCAAGACCAGGTCAGAAGCTAGGAATACCACAGGGAGTAATTCTCCTCCTGACTCCTCAAAGCCTGTCCACCATCTACAAGGCACAAGTCAGGAATGTGATGGAATAGTCTCCACTTGCCTGGATGAGTGCAGCCCCAACAACACAAGAAGCTTTAAACCATCTCGGACAAAGCAGAACGCTTGACTGGCACTACATCCACAAATATCCACTCCCTCTACCAACGACAGTCAGTAGCAGCAGTGTATGCTGTCCACAAGATGCACTGCAGAAATTCACTAAAGATCCTCAGGCAAACCCACGACCACTTCCGTCTGGAAGAACAAGGGTAGCATATTAGAAATGCCACCTTCAAGTTCCCCTCAAAGCCATTCACCATCATGACTTGGAAATACATTGAATGCAACTGTGAAGGGAGACAGTCATCCACCAAAAGGGAGAAAGAGAGGAGAAAATCTGAGAGAAATTACAAATGCTGTAGATAAACTAAAATTGTAATCTTCAAATATCCTAATTAATAGCACCAGAGCAGAGAGGGGCAACCATTAGATAATCAATGTCACTAAATCAGAAGTTAACAGAAACATGTCAGCCCCAGGACATACAGTAGAAAAATACCCACTTCTGTAAATAATAAACAAGAATTATCTGTTCTCGTGATGGCAGGCATGGAAATGTTGAAGAAGGTTCTTTCTGAAAGATGGCTCCTTCAGCACCGCTCAGTACCAGCATGGGAGTGTGTGTGTGGTGGTGGGGGGTGGCCAGGTTAATGATGTTCTTCTGTTTCCTTCACTGGCTGAATGTTAAAAAGAATGCATCAGTTAGTCAAGTGATCAACTCCCCATGGGAATGGTGGGGAGTGTGGGGTGGAAGAGGTTAAGGGATAAATGTGCGTTGGGAAAACCATCCAAATTGGGGGAGTTATGTATGAGGCTCATACTGTCAGAACGTTGTTGGGTGGGGCTGAGGACGAGAAAATATGCAACAACCGTCTGCTTACGTTGTGGGATACTGTTGCACCTGTCAGAGCAGGACATGGAGAGGAAGTAACATAATGAATGCATATGGAACTGAAACATCAAATTTACAGGGCAACAACTGTTCCATCTCCAAGGACTTGGTGCAAATGCGTTAACAACTGAAAAGACCCGCAAATTCCAGGAGAGGTTGTCACTCGGCAGACTTTTCATCATTTCATGAGAAGGCTGAGGACAACCTGAGCTTCTGAATCTCTCCACATCAAGACACAAGTCAGCCCTGGACAGGTGCAGCTCCAACAACACAAGAAGCTCAACACTGTTCCAGATAAAACAGCCCACTTGATTGGCAACACATCCACAAACATTCACTCCTTCCATCACCAACACTTAGTAGCAGCAGTGTGTACCATCTACAAGGGACACTGCAGAAATTCCTCCAAAAATTCTCAGGCAGCGCTTTCAAAACACGTGACTACTTCCATCTCGAAGGACAAGAGCAGATACATGGGAATACCACTCCCTACAAGATCCCCTCCAAACTATAAATATGTCACCATTCCTTCTCTGTCACTGGGTCAAAATCCAGGACCTGCCTTCCTAACAATATAGTCCTTACAAGCAGTGGCCAGTGGTTAGCACTGCTGCCTCACAGCACCAGAAATCTGGGTTCAATTCAGTCTCAGGTGACTGTGTGTTGGGGTTTGCACATTCTTCCTATGTCTTTGTGGGTTTCCTCCAGCTGCTCCGGGTTCCTCCTAAAGACTAAAGATGTGTGGATTAGGTGAATTGGCCACGCTAAATTGCCCATTATGTCCAGGGATGAGTCGTTATGTGAATTATCCATTGGAAGTGAAGGATTACAGCGATTGGGGTGGGTGGGGGGTGGGGTGGGCGGGGGGCGGGGGTCAGTGTGGTGGAATGCTTTTTGGAGTATTTATGGACTTGTTGGGCCAAATGGCCTGTTTCCACACTGTCGGGATTCTAATGATTGTGGGTCAACTGTCAGCACAAGGACTGGAGTGGTTCAAAAAGGCAGCTCAACACCACCTTCTCATGGGGCAAATAATGGCAGCCAATAAAGCTGGACCAGCCAGCGATCTTTAGATCTCCCAAATGAATTTTAAAAACCCTGAAGTCCTCACCCACGAGGTCATTCCACTCAATCTTGTCTCTTTTGGATCGTAAAAACAAGAAGAAAAGGAATAAGCACTTCGAGCCTGTTCCACTTTTCAACATGATCATGGCTGATCATTGAACTCACACTGTTTCTACCCACTGTCTTTGTTCTCTTTAGTCCTAAGCACCATATCCAATTTCCCTTTGAAAATAGTCAATGGTTTGACCTCAACAGTTCCCAGACAGAATTCCACAGGCTGACCTCTGTCTGGGTGAAGACATTTCTCCTCATTTCCTAAATGATCTCCATTTCCTCCTTGACTCTAAGCCCTATTTCTGGACTCCTAAGTAATTGAGGACATCATGACTGCATCTACCTTGTCCAGTCCTCTTTAAATTTATAGGCTTCCATCAGATGCCCGTTCTTCTTTTAAACGCCCACGAATATAGACCTAACTGATCCAGTTATTCATCTCTCAATACCACCATCCCAGAAATCACTCTGATAAATCTTTCACTCACTGTCACTGTAACCAATCCATGAATCCCCTCAATAAGGCAGCCAACGAACCATCTGCCTTGTTCACCACCTGCATATGGTCAGGGTCAGGGTCAAGGTCAAGGTCACACTTGCTTTCAGCGACAGATATAAGGACACTAAGGTCTCAGTGCACCACTCCCGTTCCCAATCTATCACCCTTCAGATAATAAATGACTTTTCAGTTTTTGCTCCCAGCTCAGATAACTTCACATTTATCCGAGAGACAGTTCATCTGCTACGTACTTACCCACACATCAACTGAACTCAACCTGCCTAAGAGCCACCATATCATGGCCCCAACAGACAGGGTAACATACAGAGCCATGACTGAGGAACATGCCTCATGGAAGACTTCGTGCAAGGCTCAACAAAGGTGGTATACCCAGAAACAGGCTTCCAACCTCAGGTGTGCACCAGGTTAAAAGTATAGAATTATGGACGAAGAAAGACCAGGTGTTCGGCAACTAATTATTCACTAGGAACCGTGTGACCATGAGTCCGTGTCCAAACCCAACATGAGCAAAAGAGGGCGGGCGCGACAGTTTAACCAATCAGATGACAAGGTCTGATCATGAGCCCCACCTACGAACGACAGAGTCTCGCCCGTGAGGACCGGGGCGACGCCCATGACGTGCGGTTGGTCCAATCAGCGGAGGCAGGGGAAAGATTGAATTAAGGAGGAAATTCTTCACCCAGAGGGTTGTTAATCTATGGAATTCCTTGCCCGGTGAAGTAGTTGATGCTACTTCAGTAAACGTTTTTGAAGATAAGGCAGATTTTTTTTGAACAATAAAGGAATTAAGAGATACGGTGGATCTGAGTCCACAAAAATATCAGCCATGAAATTATTGAATGGCGGAGCAGGCTCGAAGGGCCGGATGGCCTATCCCTGCTCCTAGTTCTTATGTTCTAAAGCCAGACCACGACCACGACCACGCCCACACCGAGGAAAGAGCGCCAGAGGAGGTGAAGATAGGTGCGTGCCCCGCAAGAACGAGATCTCTTGTTTTCAATTTCTGAACCGTCACCGTCAGCACCGACACCGTTCCCCGCACCGCCCCCCCGATAATGCGGCCCCTCCTTATGCACCGACCACCCCGCCCCCCTCTGTGGAAAGAGGAAGTTACTGTTTTGAGTCCAGTGAAACGTTTTGCAATTGAAGTGAAGTGGAAATTTGATGGATATGATCCTGTCGAAAGGGGATAGGGAAATACATGGAACATAAGGGATTATTAGCGTAAATTAGAAAGTGAGGGGGTTTGCAGATCAAAGTGTGCCAATGAATAAAAGGGGAAAGAGAGTGGTAAAAGATGTCGAGGAGAGACAAAGCATTGCTCCAGAGCAGGTGTTAATGATAGAATGAAGATCTGATTGAAAAGGAAATAAAGCATGAAGACAGGATGCAATCACTGGGGGAAAGTATATCCAATCAGAGGACTGTGCTGATGGGTCAAAAGCTGTTGAACTCAGTATTAAATGGAGACCAACGTTTTGTCTCTTCTCAACAACCATTACTACTGCCTTTGTGTTCTGTGGAAGGGTCATCGGACCTCGAACTTTAACTCTGTTTTTTTTGCCTCCACAGATGCTGCCAGACCTGCTGAACTTTTCCAACAGCTTCTGTTTTCGTTACCTTTGCCTTTGCTTTGTGTTCAATGGTGAATTTGATCTTTAAACTCCCTCACCATGTAACTTTGTCTTGACCTTTTAGCCCACATTCCTGTCTCCCCCTTTCAACAGCATAGAACATACAACATTACATAGAACATTGCAGCACAGTACAGGCCTTTCGGTCCTCGATGTTGCGCCGACCTGTGAAACCAATCTGAAGCCCATCTAACTATGTAAAACACTCTCACATTTTATCTTTTTACTGCAATTGAGTTTAAAGGCAGGGACACAACTTTCCAAGTATGCTTGCACCTCCTGGATGTAGTGCTGCTGTCATTTTGCTCAATTTCCTTTCCTCCCTTTCCAGGGTCTTAATGTCCTTCCTAAAATATGGTGTTCAAAATTCACTATGCACTCAACTGGAGGTGACAGCACTACTTTATAAAGGTTTAGCATCACTTTCATGCTTTTTTACTCTCATCTTCCAGTACTGAATCCCAGAGTCCCACTGACAGTGCTAAATTATCTCAGTACTGACCGTCTGACAATGAGGCACTCCCTCAGTACTGATCTTCTGACAGTACTGCACTACTTCTGTACTGATCCTCTCATCATGTGGCATACCCTCAATTCTGACCCGCTCAGAATGACGGACTGCCTCAGTATTGACCCTCTGACAAAAAGGGACTGCCTCAGAACTGCTCTTCTGGCAGTGCTGCACTACTTCAGTACAGACCCAATAAGCGTGTTGCATTCCCTCAATTCTGACCCTATTACATCCGTGCAGTGCCTCACACCAAATCCTCTGACAATGAGGCAAACCCTCAGAACAGATCCTCTGACAAAGAGGTACTGTCTCAGAACTGACCAGCTGATAATAAGGTACTCCTTCAGTACAGAGCCTTTGATAATGAGTCCCTCCCTCAATCCTGACCCTCTGACAGTGCTGCATTACCTCAGTATTGGCCATCTAACCTCCCTCAAATCTAATCCCTTTGCAATTAGGCAATGCCTCAGAACTGACCCGTTGACAATAAGGCATTCCCATCATTCTGACCTTCTGACAGTGCTGCATTACCTCAGTACTGACACTCTTACAGTTCTTCAACACCTCCATATTGAGCCCCGGACATTTGACACTCCCTCTGTTCTGACTCCATCACATTGAGGGACTGCCTCGGAATGGATCCTCTAAGAACGAGTCACTCCCTTACTGTTCACCCTCTAACAATGAGACACTGCCTCAGAACTGACCTCGTGACAATAAGGCACTCCCTCTATGCTGATCTGCTGATTACGGGGCCCTTCCTCAGTAATGACCCTGTAAACATGATGAACTTGCTCAATTCCGACCCCCTTAAATGAGGCACTGGTTCAGCATGCAACTCCCAATAATGCACTCCCAAAGTTCTGACCCTCTGACACTGCTACAATACCTCAGTACTGACTCTCTGATCGTGTGGCACTCCCCCAAATTTGCCCATTAAATCAGTATTGACTCTCTGACTATAATGCACTCCACGGTTCTGACCGTCTGTCAGTGCTTCAATACAGAACAGATTGACCCCCTCACAAAGAGTCACTGCCTCTGTAGTGACCCGCTGACGATAAGGCCCTCCCTCAGTACCTACCCTCTGATCGTGCTGCAGTCCTCAGTATTGATTCTCCAAATGTGATCCTCTGGATTCTGATCCCATTACATTGAGGCACTGCCTCACAATCGACCCACTGACAGCATCTCATTAGGGAAATGAAGTGTAGACTGGGTGACGGCGTTGCAGAACAGCTACAGACACTCTGACAAAGAGACACTGCCTCAGAACTGACACTCTGACAATGTAGCAGTATTTCAGGGCTGACCCTCCAGTCGTGAGGTACTGCCTCAGAACTGACCCTCTGGTGGAGCTGAAGTACCTCAGTACTGACTCTTCAATCGTGAGGCACACCCTCAATTCTGACCCCATGAGGCACTGCTCCAGAATTGACCTGCTTACAACTCCTTCAGTACTGACCCTCTGATAATGCGGCCCTCCATCAGAACTGATTCTCTCTCAATGGGTGACTCCTTCAAGACTGACTCTCCAGAAATCACATGATAGCCCTGCAGAGGGAGTCATTGTCAAGGAAGCACTCCCTCAGTACCGAGCCTCTGACAGTTCTTCAATACCTCAGTACAGACCCTATGACAATGATGTACTCCCTTAGTAGTGACACTCTGACTGCAATACCTTACTACTGACCTTCTAATCATGTTATCCTCCCTCATTTCTAAATCCATTCCATGGAGGCACTGCCTCAGAACTGACAAACTGTCAACAAGGCATTCCCTCAACTGATCCTGTGACAGTGCTACACTACCTCAGTACTGACTCGGTGTTGTGAGGTCCTTCCTTCATTTTGACCGTCTTAAACTGAGTCACTACCTCAGTATTAACCCTCTGACAAAGTCGCACTGAGTCAGAGTTGACCTACTGACAATGGGGCACTCTCTCAGGGCGGACCCTCTGATAGAGGTTAGACATTAGGAGAGTACTGCCCTGCGAACAGGTCAATGTTAAGGGGATGCCGCATTCTCGATTGCCAATATTCAGGGAGTGCTGCACTGCTTGTGGTCCGATAATAAGGGAGTACTGTACTGGCAGAGAGTTCGCACCGAGGGAATGCTGCAATCTCAGATGGTCAATATTAAAGGAGTATTTCACCCTCAGAGGTTTGATATTCGGGGAATGCTGCACTGTGAGCAGGCAAATGTTAAAAGAATGCTACACTATCAGAGCGTCCATATTAAGGGAGTGTTCCACTATCGAGAGTCAATATTAAGGAAGTGGTGCACTGTCGAAGGTCAACTATTAATGGAGTACTGCAACTTCAGCGAGTGAGTGCTTAGACAGAGCAGCACAGCAAAGGGTCAGTTATGAGAGAATGCTCCATTGTCAGAGTATCATCACTGAGGGAGTACCACAATATCGAAGGGTCAATATGAAGCATATGCTACACTGTCAGACGGTCAATGATGACAGAATGCTGCGCTGTCAGAAGGTCAGTAGTGAGGGAAAGCTGCATTGTCAGATGGTCAGCGTTAAGTGAGTGGCACACTAACAAAGAAGCACTGTCAGAGAGCTGACCCTCTGACGATGAGGCACTCCCTCAGTACAATACACTCTGGAATACTGATGACTGGCATATGTTAACCCTCTGACATACCGGTATTCCCTTAGCACTAACCTGACGACTGACCCTTTGACAGAAATGTGACTCCCTTCCTCTTGGCTCTCTGATCCTGGAGCACTCCCTCAATATTGCCACTCTGACAGTGCAGCATTCACTTAATATTGATTCATAGGATCCCGACAGTGTGGAAACAGGCCATTCAGCCCAACAAGTCCACACCGTCCCTCTGCAGAACATCTCTCACAGACCCATTCCCCTATATTTCCCATGTCTAATCCGAACATCCCTGGGCACTATGGGCAATTTAGCATAGCCAATCCACCTCGGCTTCATATCTTTGGACTGTGGGAGGAAACCGGAGCACTCAGAAAACACACAAACCTGCACTGACACGGAGAATGTGCAAAATCCACACAGACGGTCGCCCAAGGGTGGAATCGAACCAGGATCCCTAGCGCTATGAGGCAGCAGGGCTAACCACCGAACTACTGCGCCAGCCGAGTGGATTTTGTGACAGAGCAAAACCCCTTTAAAATGGACCCTAGCACTCCATTAATATTTGCCTTCTGACAATGCAGCTCTTCCTCAGTGCTGACTCTCCAACAGTGCAGCACTCCCCTAAATACTGTCAGAGAGTCAATACTAAGAGAATGCTGCACTGTTAGAGAGAGTACTGAGGGGAGCTGCACTATCAGAGGTTCAGTACTAAACGTATGCTGCACTGTGGGAGGGTCAGTCAGGCGGGAATTCTGCACTGCCAGAGGGTCAACAATGAAGAAGAGCTGCGCTGTCAATGTAATAGGGTCAGAACTGAATCAGTGCCTCATGAACAAAGGGTCAATACTGGGCCGGTGTCTCATTGTAAAGTGTTCAGAATTGAGTCAGTCCTGTGGTAGTGCAGCACTCTCAGAGGTTCAGTACTGAGGGAGAGCATTATTATCAGTGGGTCAGTACTGAGTATGTGCCTTGTTGTAAGTGGGTCACTTCTGAGGCAGTATGTCATTGTTGAATGGTCAGTCCAGAGTGAGTACTTTATTGTCAGATAGCCAATGTTGAGGCAGTGCCACCTTCCCGCTCAGTATTGAGGTAATGCCTCATTGTAAGGAGGTCAGAATTGAGGGAGTAGCAGACATTAAGAGGGTCAGTACTGAGGCAGTGCAGAACCGTCAGAGGGTCAGTACTTGAGGAGAACCCCATTATCAGAAAGTCAATACTCATGGAGTGTCACATTGTCAATGGTTCAGTACTGAGGAATCACCTCATTATCAGTGGGTCAGTCCTGAGGCAGTGCCTCATTGTCAGAAGGTCGGTGCTGAGGCAGTGCCACATTCTCAGAGGGTCAATATTAAAGTTTAGAATTGAGGGAGTTCTATATGATTATGTCACTCGGACAATGAGGCACTCCCTCAGGAATGAGACTCTGACAATAAGGCACTCTCTCAGCTCTGAATCTCTGACAAGGAAGCAGTCCCTCAGTGCTAACCCTCTAACAGCGCTTCAATACCTCAGTATGGACCCTCTGTCAATGAGGCACTCGCTGAGTACTGACCCTCTGATAGAGCTGCATAAGCTTACTACTGATCTTCTCATCGTGTGCCCCCTACCCCATTTCTAAATCTATTACATTGAGGCACTGCCTCAGATCTGACCCACTGGCAATAAGGCAGTCCCTCAATACTGACCCGCTGATCATGAGGCTGTCCCTCAGTAATGACCCTCTCGATGTGAGGCACTCCCTTAATTCTGACCCTCTTAGGGACTACCTCAGTATTGACCAACTGATATAGAGGCACTGCCTCAGAATTAACATGCTGACAATGGAGCACTTGCTCAGGACAGACCCTCTGATAGAGCTGCAGGTTTGATATTAGGGCAGTGCTGCACAGCGAGCAGGTCAGAATTAAGGGAGTGCCGCACTTTCAGTGGACCAAAATTATGGGAGTGCCACGCTGTCAGAGGGTCACTATTAATGGAGTGCTGCACTTTTGGAGTAAGTACTGAGGCAGTGCAGCACTGTAAAGGGTCAGTAATCAGAGAATGCTCCATTTTCAGAGATTTAGCACAGAAGAAGTGCTTAATCACACAGTTATTTCTGAGGGAGTGCTGCATTGTCAGGGTTTCACACTGAGGGAGTATCACACAATCAGAGGTCCAATATTAAGGAAATAGTGCACTGTTGGAGGCTTGACATGAGGGAGATTTGCACTGTCAGCGAATTAATGAAGTGGGAGTGCTGAAATATCACAGAATCAGTCCTGAGAGAGTGCTGCACGTTCAGAGAGTTAGTACTGAGGGAGTGCTATAATGTCAGAAGATTGTTATCAAGGGAACGTTGCACTGCCGAAGGATCAGTAGTGCAGTCCTGTCAGAAGGCCAATATTGAGGGAGTTCTGCTACACCATCAAGGAGTCAATGATGACAGAATGCTGCACTGTCAGAAGATCAGTAGTGAGGGAAAACTGCATTGTCAGAGTGTCTTCATCAAGGAAGTGCCACGCTGTCGGAAGACCATTATTAAGGGAGTGCTGCTCTGTCACAGGGTCAATATCAGGGGTGTGCTGCACTAACAGAGGGTCAGGGATGATTGAGTGCTTAACTGTTGCAGAGCCAGGACTGAGAGAATCCTGCGTTGTTACAGCGTCATCATTGAGGGAGTGCTGCACTGTTGAAGGCCCGATATTAAGGGAGTGTGACACTATCAGAGTGTCATTATTAAATGTGTGCTACAGTATCAAAGGGTGAGTAATGAGGGAATGCTGCACTGTCGGAGGGTCAGCACTGAGGTCGTCTGTACTGTCAGATGTTCAATATTAATGCAGTGCTTCGCTTTCAGGGGTTTGATATTAGGGGAGTGCTGCACTGTGAGTTAGTCAATATTAAGGGAATGCTGAAACTGTCAGTGGGTTGATGCTGAGGGTGTGCAACACTGTCGGAGGGAGTGATGTACTGTCAGAGTGTCATCGCTGAGGGAGTTCCACACTGACAGAGGGTTAATATTAAGGGTGTACTGCAGTGTCACTATTGATGGAGTGCTGCACTGGGTGTCAGTATTGAGGGAATGCTCCATTGTTGGAGGATCAGTACTGAGGGAGTGCTGGACTGTCACAGGGTCAACATTAAGAGGGTGCTGTGCTGTCAGAAGGTCAATATTAAAGGAGCACTGCACCATCAGAGGGACCACACTGAGGGAGTGCAGCTGCTGCGAAGATCACTACAAAGGATATGGCATACTGCGAGAGGTCCATTTTATGGGGATTGATGAACTGATGTGACCCCCCCTTAGTGCTGACCCCACTTAGTGCTGACCCCACTCAGTGCAGCACTCCCTCATTCCTGACCCCGCTCAGTGCTGACCATCCTCAGTGAGCCACTTCCTCAATACTGACCCACTCAGTGCGCCACTTCCTCAATACTGACCCTCGGACAGTCTCACAGCACTGACCCTCCAACAGTGCAGTACACCCTCAGTGCCGCCCTCCCTCAGTGCCGACCTCCGTCTGTGCCGCCCTGCCTCAGTGCAGCATTCCCTCAGTGCTGACATCCCTCAGACAGTCTCACAGCACTGTCCCTCAAAACAGTGCAATGCACCCTCACAGCTGACACCCCACAGTGAAGCACTCCCTCAGCGATGACCCCATACAAAGCAGCACTCCCTCAGTGTAGCACTCCCTTGGTAATGACCCCCCTCAGTTCTGAGCCGCCTCAGTGCAGCCCTCCCTCAGTGCAACACTCCCTCAGTACTCACCCCATCAGTGCTGACCTCCCTTCAATGTTGGTTGCCCTCAGTCCAGCACTCACTCATTGCTGATCCCGCTCTATGCAGCACGCCATCAATGCTGACCCCCTTCAGTGCTTAAACCCCTCAGTGCTGGACCCCCTCAGTTATGGCACCCCCTCAGTGAAGCACTCCCTCAGTGCAGCACTCCCTCAGTGCTAACCTCCCCTCAGTGCTGGACGCCCTCAGTGCAGCACTCCCTCAGTCCTGACCCCCTGCTCTGCTGCCGCTCCTCAGAGCAGCACTTCCTCATTGTTGATCCACATCTGTCCAGCGCTGCCTCAGTGCTGACCCCACTCCGTTCTGACCCCACCTCTGTGCTGACACCCCTCAGTGCAGCAACTCCCTCAGTGCAGCACTCCCTCAGTGAAGCCCTCCCTCAGTGCAGCCCTACCTCAGTGCAGCAATCCCTCAGTGCCGCCCTCCCTCAGTGCCGCCCTGCCTCAGTGCAGCATTCCCTCAGTGCTGACATCCCTCAGACAGTCTCACAGCACTGACCCTCCCACAGACCCTCATAGCCGACACCCCACAGTGCAGCACTCCCTCAGTGATGACCCCACACAGAGCAGCACTCCCTCAGTGCAGCATTCCCTCAGTACTGATCCCTCCATTGCTGACTTCCTTTCACTGCTGACCACCCTTCAGTGCTGAATCCCATCAGTGCTGACACCCCTCAGCACTCCCAGTGCTTAATCCCTTCAGTGCCGGTCGCCCTCAGTGCAGCACTCCCTCAGTGCTGATCCCCCCACAGTGCAGCACTCCCTCAGAGCTGACGCGCCATCAGTGCAGCAATCCCTCAGTGTCGCACTCCCTCAGTACTGACCCATTCAGTGCTGACCTCCCTTCACTGACGCCGGCCTCTGTACAGCACTCCCTCAGTGCTGACCCCTCTGTACAGCACTCGCTCAGTGCACCACTTCCTCACTACTGACACCGTCAGTGCTGACCTCTCTTCAGAGCTGACATTTCTTCAGTGCTGACACCCCTCAGTGTAGCACACTTTAAGTGGAGCCCTCCCTCAGTGCAGCCCTCACTCAGTGCCGCCCTCCCTCAGTGCCGACCTCCGACAGTTCCACTCTGCCTCAGTGCAGCATTCCCTCAGTGCTGACATCTCTCAGACAGTCTCACAGCTCTGTCCCTCCAACAGTGCAATGCACCCTCACAGTGACACCCCACGGTGAAGCACTCCCTCAGTGATGAGCACACACAGAGCAGCACTCCCTCAGTGCAGCATTCCCTCAGTACTGGTCCCTTCAGTGCTGACATCCCTTCAGTGCTGACCCCCATCAGTGCTGACACCCCTCAATGCAGCACTCCCTCAGTGCAGGAGTCCCTTGGTTCTGAACCCCTCTCAGTGGATTACTCCCTCAGTGCTGTCGCCCCCTCAGTGCTGACCCCTTCAGTACTGGAACCCCCTTAGTGTTGGACCCCCCACAATGCCGAACATCCTTAGTGATGACCACACTCTGCAGTACTCCATCATGCGCTGACCCCTCTCAGTGCCCCACTTCCTCAATACTGACCCTCGGACAGTCTCACAGCACTAACCATCCAACAATGTCGTACTCCCTCACGGCTGTCACCCCTCAGTGAAGCTCCTCCTTCAGTGCTGACACCACCCCTCAGTGCTGACCAACTCTCAGGCTGACCCGACCCCACAATTGCAGCACTCCCTCAGTGCCGCACCCCCTCAGTGCTGACCCCTTCAGTACTGGAACCCCCTTAGTGTTGGACCCCCCACAGTGCTGGACCTCCCTCAGTGCAGCACCTCCTCAATGCAGCACTCCCTCAGTGCTATAGTCCCTTCAGTGCTGTTCGCCCTCCGTCCAGCACTCCCTCATTGCTGACCCCGCTCTGTGCAGCACTCCCTCAGTGCTGACCCTCTTCAGTGCTGCCCTCTCTCACTGCTGACACCGCTCACTGCTGACCTCCCTTCAGTGCTGGCCGGCTTCAGTGCTGATCCCGCTCTGTACAGCACTCCCTCAGTGCACCACTTCCTCACCACTGACCCCGTCAGTGCTGACCTTCCGTCAGTGCTGACCTCCCTTCAGTGCTGAGCGCGTTCAGTGCTGACTCCTCGAAGTGCTGACCCCACTCTGTCCAGCACTCCCTCAGTGCTGACACACCTCAGTGTAGCACTCCCTCAGTACCCACCCCATCATTACTGACCACCCTTGAGTACTGACCACCTTCAGTGCTGACCCTTCTGAGTGTTGACCCCATTCTGTACAGCACTACTTCAGGGCTGTCCACCGTCTCTGCAACAATCTCTCAGTGCTGACGGCCCTCAGTGCTGACCTCCCTCAGCGCTGACCCCCCACAGTGCTGGACCTCCCTCAGTGCAGCACCTCCTCAATGCAGCACTCCCTCAGTGCTATACTCCCTTCAGTGTTGTTCGCCCTCCGTCCAGCACTCCCTCATTGCTGACCCCGCTCTGTGCAGCACTCCCTCAGTGCTGACCCTCTTCAGTAATAACCCCCTCAGTGCTGCCCCCCTCCCCTCATTGCTGCCCCCCCCCGTCAGTGA
>NW_025968943.1:14248-18009 GCF_021869965.1 Rhincodon typus
CCCCCCCGTCAGTGAAGCACTCCCTCAGTGCAGCACTCCCTCAGTGCTAACCTCCCTTCAGTGCTTGCCGCCCTCAGTGCAGCACTCCCTCATTGCTGACCCCCCTGAGTGCAGGAGTGCCTCAGTGCTGACCCCGGTCTGTGCAGCACTCTCTCTCTGCTGACACCGCTCACTGCTGACCTCCCTTCAGTGCTGGCCGGCTTCAGTGCTGATCCCCCTCTGTACAGCACTCCCTCAGTGCACCACTTCCTCTATGTTGACCCCGTCAGTGCTGACCTCCCGTCAGTGCTGACCTCCCTTCAGTGCTGACCGCCTTCAGTGCTGACTCCTCGAAGTGCTGACCCCACTCTGTCCAGCACTCCCTCAGTGCTGACACCCCTCAGTGTAGCACTCCCTCAGTACCCACCCCATCATTGCTGACCACCCCATCATTGCTGACCACCTTCAGTGCGGCACTACTTCAGGGCTGTCCACCGTCTCTGCAACAATCCCTCAGTGCAGACGCCCCTCAGTGCTGACCTCCCTCAGTGCTGACCCGCCGCAGTGCTGACCCTTCTCAGTGCAGCACTCCCTCATTTCTGTCCCCGACAGTGCTGACTTCACTTCAGTGCTGACTTCCCTTCAGTGCTGACTTCCCTTTAGTGCTGACCGCCCTCAGTGCCGACCCCCCCCTAAGTGCTGACACCCCTCAGTGCTGACCGCTCTCAGTGCAGCACTCCCTCAGTCCTGACCCCCCTCAGTGTGCTACTTCCTCAATACTGATCTTCGGACAGTATCACAGCACTGTCCCTCCAACAGTGCAATGCACCCTCCCGGTTGTCACACTCAGTGACGCACTCAGTCAGTGCCGACGCCCCTCAGTGCAGCACTCCCTCAGTGCTGACCCGCTTCAGTGCTGACCCCACTCAGTGCTGACCGCTCTCAGTGCTGATCCCACTCAATGCTGACCATCCTCAGTGTGCAACTTCCTCAATACTGCCCGACTCAATGCACCACTTTGTCAATACTGACCCTCGCATAGTCTCACAGCAATGACCCTCCAACAGTGCAGGACACCCTCACAGCTGGCACCCCTCAGTGAAGCACTCCCATAGTGCTGACTCCCCTCATTGCAGCAGCCCCTCATTGCAGCACTCCCTCAGTGCACCACTCCCTCAGTGCTGACCTCAGTCAGTGCAGCACTTCCTCAATACTTACCCCGTCAGTGCTGACCTCCCCTCAGTGTTGGACGCCCTCAGTGCAGCACTCCCTCTGTGCTCATCCTCTTCAGTGCTGACCCCTCTCAGTGCTGACCCCACTCTGTGCAACACTTCCTCAGTGTTGACCCACTACTGTGCAGCATTCCCTCAGTACCTAACCGTCAGTTCCGATCTCCCTTCAGTGCAAGCCGCCCTCAGTGCTGCACTCCCTCAGTGCTGACCTGCTTCAGTGCTGACCCCGCTCAGTGCAGCACTCCCTCAGTGCAGACACCCCTCAGTGTCTAAAATCTCAACTTCACCAAATGACTCAACTTTTGATGTTGTTTTGACTAACGTGCTTATTTCAGCGAGATAAGCATATCAGAAGACCAAAATCTCAATTTCACCAAGACACTCAACTTTTGATGCTGGTTTCCCTAAAATGCTTATTTCAGCGAGATAAGCATATCAGAAGACGAAAATCTCAACTTCACCAAAGGAACAAACTTTTGATGCTGATTTAACGAAAATGCTTATTTCAGTGAGATAAGGACTTCAAAAGACAAAAATCTGAACTTCACCCAATGACTTCAATGTTGATGCTGTTTTGACTGACATGCTTATTTCACTCATATAAGCACTTCAGGAGACCAAAATCTGAACTTCACCAAATGACTCAAGTTTTGATGTTGTTTCGACTGACATGCTTATTTGAGTTAGATAAGCACTTCAGAAGTCAAAAATGTCAAATTCACCAAAGGAACTAAATTTGAACGCTGGTTGGACTAAAATGGTTATTTCAGTGAGATAAACACTTCAGAAATCAAAATTCTCAACTTCACTATCTGTTTTAATTTTTGATACAGTTTTGACTAAAATGCTTATTTAACTCAGATAAGCACTTCCGAAGACCAATTATCTCACTTCACCAAAAATGTTTTTGATGTTGGTTTGAATGACATGCTTATTTGATGAGGTAAGCACTTCAGAAGATCAAAATCTCAACTTCACCAAACGACTCAACTTTTGATGTTGTTTTGACTAATGTGCTTATTTCAGCGAGATAAGCATATCAGAAGACTAAAATCTCACCTTCACGAGTTGACCTAACTTTTGATGCTGGTTAAAGTTAAGCACCTTAGAAGCCCAAAATCTGAACTTCACCAAATGACTCAATTTTTGATGTTAGTTTGACTGACATGCTCATTTCAACGAGTTAAGCATTTCAGAAGATCAAAATCTCAACTTCTCCAAATGCCACAACTTTTGATGTTGTTTTGACTAATATGCGTATTGAGTGAGATAAGCACTTCTGAAGGCAAAATTCTCAACCTCACCAAATGACTTCATTTTTTATGCCGGCTGGATTAAAATGCTTAATTCAGCGAGTTAAGCACATCAGAAGGCGTGCATTTGAACTTCACCCGATGACTCAACTTTTGATGCTGTTTTGACAAACGTGATTATTTCAGCGAGATGAGCATATCAGAAGACTAAAATCTCAGCTTCAACAGATGACTTAACTTTTGATACTGTTTAAATTAAAATGCTTATTTCAGCGAGTTAACCACCTCAGAAGCCAAAAATCTGAACTTCATGAAACGACTTGATTTTTGATTCTGGTTTGACGAAAATGCTTATTTCAGCGAGCTAAGCATTTCAGAAGATCAAAATCTCAACTTCACCAAATTACTCAACTTCTGATGTTAGTTTGACTAACATGCTTATTTGAGCGAGATAAAGCATATGAGAAGACTAAAATCTCAACTTCACCAAAGGACCTAACTTTTGATGCTGATTGGACTAAAATGCTTATTTCAGTGAGATAAGCACTTCAGAAGTCAAAAATCTCAACTTCACAAAATAGAACATACAACATAGAACATTACAGCGCAGTACAGGCCCTTTGCCCCTCGATGTTGCGCCTTCCTGTGAAACCAATCTGAAGCCCATCTAACCTCAACTATTCCATTATCATCCATATGTTCATCCAACGACCATGTAAATGCCCTTAAAGTTGGCGAGCCTACTACTTTTGCAGGCAGGGCATTCCACGCCCTAACTACTCTCTAATTAACGAACATACCTCTGACATCTGTCCTAAATCTATCAACCCTCAAATTAAAGCTATGTCCCCTCCTGCTAGCCATCACCATCTGAGGAAAAAGACTCCCACTGTCACCCTATCTAATCCTCTGATCATCTTGTATGTCTCTATTAAGTCACCTCTTAACCTTCTTCTCTCTAACGAAAACAGCCTCAAGTCCCTCAGTCTTTCCTCATAAGACCTTCCCTCCATACCAGGCAACATCCTGGTAAATCTCTTCTGCACCCTTTCCAATGCTTCCACATCCTTCCGAAAAAGTGGTGACCAGAACTGTACACAATACTCCAAGTGCGGCTGCACCAGAGTTTTGTACAGCTGCAACATGACCTCTTGGCTTTGAAACTCAATCCCTCTACTAATAAAACCTAACATACCGTACGCCTTCTTAACAACGCTATGACTTCAATGTTGATGCTGTTTTGACTAACATGCTTATTTCACTCCGATAAGCACTTCAGAAGAACAAAATCTGAACT
>NW_025968943.1:18109-18678 GCF_021869965.1 Rhincodon typus
CAGCGATTTAAGCACTTCAGAAGTCAAAAATCTCAACGTCAACAAACGACTTAATTTTTGATGCTGTTTTGACTAACATGCTTATTTCACTCAGATAAGCACATCCCAAGAGCAATATCTGAACTTCACCAAAAGAGGTAGTTTTTGACGTTGATTTAGCTAACATGCTTATTTCATTGAGATGAGCCCTTCAGAAGACCAAAATCTCAACTTCACCAAATGACACAACTTTTGATGTTGTTTTGACTAACGTGCTTATTTCAGCGAGATAAGCACTTCAGAAGACAAAAATCTGAACTTCACTAAATGACTCAATTTTTGCTGTTAGTTTGACTAACATGCTCATTTCAGCGAGTTAAGCACTTGAGATTATCAAAATCTCAAATTTTCCAAATGACACAAGTTTTGATGTTGTTTTGACTGTCGTGCTTATTTCAGCGCGATAAGCAGAGCAGAAGACCAAAATCTCAACTTCAACAAGACTGTCAACTTTTTATGCTGTTTTGATAACATGCTTATATCAGTGAGATAAGAACTTCAGAAGACCAAAATTTCAACTTCACTAAATG
>NW_025968944.1:0-2618 GCF_021869965.1 Rhincodon typus
GAGCTTTACTCTGTATCTAACCCCCTGTCCCTGGGAGTGTTTGATGGGTGTTGGGCGGGGGGCGTCAGTGTAGACGGAGCTTTACTCTGTATCTAACCCCAGCCCAGACACAGATAGGGTCAGAGAGATTTGAAACAGAGGTTGATAATTGTAGGGGGCTGGAGAGGGACGGACATAGGGAGGGAGGGATTTGAGCAGGAGAGTGAGGATTGTAGGGGCTGGAGGAGGAGGTGACGGAGATAGGGAGGGAGGGATTTGAACAGGAGGGTGAGGATTGTAGGGGGCTGGAGGAGGAGGTGACGGAGATAGGGAGGGAGGGGATTTGAACAGGAGGGTGAGGATTGGTAAAATTACCGCACAATCTGGCCCGAGCATCCTTTTGATATTCTGACTGTTCAGAGACAGAAGGCGCTGAATATATCTTCTGGGCGTTGGAAATTCTTGGCAGCGGGAGAGTCAGAAACAGAGTTAGCAGCTGCACCGAGAGGGGGTAGATCGAAAGGGAAGCTGTACAACCGGGAACAGTGCCTGTTGGCACAGCCGCCTAAAGTCCCTTACCCCTTTCCCTGACCCAAACACCGTCAGAGAGACGGAGGGAGAGAGAGAAATGGACTCTCCCGATCAGCATTACGCACAGAAGCGGGCCCTTCGGCCCAGCTGCCCAACATGCTTTCCTGCAGCATCATCCCCTTTCTGATGGGGTGGGGCAGTCAGGAACTGATTGGACAAATGGACTTAAGATGGATATTAACCTCGCGCCGACTCAATGGCCTCCTGCTCCTGCGTAACAGGCTGGAGGAGGAGGGGCTGAATGGCCTCCTGTGCCTGAGATTTCGGGAGCCTTTCTGTGGGGATGTGTCTCTGCCCGTTAGTCCGTCCTTATCCCTGACACAAGTGTCCCCGCTCTCTCTCCTACCCTCCCATCCATCTGGTTTGTTGCCATTCCAGAGGATTTTCAGGGGGAATCTTCACAGTCCTCACTGCGCCCCTTTCGTTTGTCGTCATCCTTGCCGAAGTTCCCAATATCCTCAGCTTTCGAACGTCCTCCAGGATGGCAGTGCGTTTCTCCTGACCCGAGGGGCTTAGTCACCCCCTTCTGCAGTTCCCCAAACTCCTTCGATCCCTTCAGATCCCCCCAAAACACCCTCATCCGCAGAGCCCACCGCCATCCCTTACAAACCAGGAGGGGTGATGCGTTCCCAGATCCATCCCAGAGCAGAGGGAGAGGGTATTCTCAGACAGGCAAATGCGAGCTTGGTCAAAGAGGCAAGAGCTTGAGGGGCTTCTTGATGGAGGAGAGAGGGTGCGGAGGGAGAGAGAGAGACTCAGAGACAGAGAGAGTGACAGAGAGAGGGAGAGAGAAACAGAGATAGTGGCAGAAGAGAGAGAGACAGAGAGAGTGCGCAAGGCAGAGAGAGAGCGAGAGACTCAGAGAGAGAGAGACACAGAGAGAGAGAGAGAGACAGAGGCAGAAGAGAGAGAGACAGAGGCAGAGAGAGAAAGAGAGAGGGAGGGAATCTGAGAAAACGGGTCAAAGAGAGAGAGAAAGTCAGAGAGGCAGGAGAGACAGAGAGGGGAGTCAGAGAGGGAGAGAGTCAGAATGAGGGAGTTAGAGAGAGAGAGAAAGAGAGAAAGACAGAGAGGGAGTCAGAGAGAATCGAAGAGCGGGAGAGATAGAGGGAGTCAGAGAGAGAGATAGAGAGACTCAGAGACAGGGAGTCAGAGAGAGACAGAGAGAGAAAAACAGAGAGAGAGAAAGCGAGACAGAGTGAGAGAGGCAGAATAGAGAGAGAGAAAGGCAGAGAGGGGAGTCAGAGAGGGAGAGGGAGTAAGACAGAAAAAGGGATAGGGAGACAGAGAGGACAGACTGAGGGGGAGAAAATGAGAGAGGGAGAGACAGTGAGAGGGAGTCAGAGACAGAGACACAGAGTCAGAGAGAGGCAGTCAGACAGATAGAGAAAGACAGAGAGAGGGAATCAGATAGATAGAAAAAGACAGACAAAGGGAGAGAGAAAGACAGACAGAGAGGAAGTCAGAAAGAGGGAGACAGAGAAGGTAAGACAAAGAGACAGAGAGAGCGAGAGAGAAGGAGAGCACAAACTGAGGGAGAGGGAGAGGGAGGAGGACGGGGATAGACTGAGGGAGAGACAGAAAGAGACGGAGAGCGAGGGAGGACAAAGGAAGGAGAGAGAGAGAGTGAAAGAGTGGCTGGGGAGAGTTGAAGGACAGACTTCCTGGTCTCAGGCACCTGAAATGGCCGGGAGATGGAAATTAGGAGAGGTCTGACAGGGTAGAATCTGAGGAGTACAGAGATCCCAGTGGGATGGAGGGGGTGACAGAGATAGGGAGGAAGGGGTTGCATGGGCCATGGAAGGATTTCAACAAGGATATAGAAATCAAGCTCCATAATCCGGGCCGACACTCCCTCCCTCCCTCCCTCCCGGTGCCAGTACTGAGGGAGCACCGCGCTGTCGGAGGGAGATGGATATACTCTAGGGGGGACTCGAGCCCCATAATCCAGGCCGACACTCCCTCCCTCCCTCCCGGTGCCAGTACTGAGGGAGCGCCGCACTGTCGGAGGGAGATGGATATACTCTAGGGGGGACTCGAGCCCCATA
>NW_025968944.1:2628-4277 GCF_021869965.1 Rhincodon typus
CGGAGGGAGATGGATATACTCTAGGGGGGACTCGAGCCCCATAATCCAGGCCGACACTCCCTCCCTCCCTCCCTCCCGGTGCCAGTACTGAGGGAGCGGCGCACTGTTGGACGTGAGAGAAGAGAGACATTCTTGGAATCTCTGCAGTGTGGAAACAGGCCATTCAGCCCATCGAGTCCACATTGAACAGCATCCCACCCAGACACAACACTTCACATTATCCCTGTAACCATGCACTTCCCATGGCAAATCCACCCTAACCCGCACATACCTCGGGCATTATGGGTAATTTAGCATGGCCAACCCACCCTACCCCGCACATCCCTGGGGCACTATGCGTAATTTAGCACAGCCAACCCACCCTACCCCGCACATCCCTGGGGCACTATGGGTAATTTAGCACGGCCAACCCACCCTACCCCGCACACCTACTGGACTGTGGGAGGAAACCGGAGCGCCCGGAGGAACCCCCCCGCAGACACGAGCGGAGAAAGAACATGCAAGCTCCACACAGACAGTCGTCCGAGGGTGGGATCGAACCCCGGGGTCCCTGAGGCAGGAGCGCCGACCAGCTGGGGGCCGCGCGTGCCGCAGATTTAACAAAGGCACGAGAGAAGGGCAGCCTGTTTTGACCCAGAGGGTAGTCCGCAGGTGGAGCAAACGTCCCAGGGAAGTTGGGGAGGTTGGGGGCGGGGGGGGTTGGCGCAGATACAAGGTTGGAAAGACAGAAGGAGGGGGACAGGAGAGGGCAAGAGGGGACGAGTCCAGTTCGGCCGCTGTGGACAGGTTATGGTCGAAGGACGCGGGCAGGAAATGTTTCGTTTTGTCTCTCTCCCTCTCTCTCCGTGTGTGTGTGTGTCTCCATCCGTAGAAACAGCGCAGGGCGAAGGGAAGGGACGCAGAGAGACTGCACACCAATCGGAAAACATAAAGAGGAGCTGACAGCATAATTATACATATGCTGCCCCCGAGCGAGCGAGACAGCCAGTGATTAATGCTGGAAAAGGGCCGATGATGAGAAACCTTCTCCAGATCTAATGACTGCTTAGCGAGTCTGTATGCTTGACACCTCCTATCACTTCGCCTGTGAGTCACACTAACCCCTCACCCCAACTCTTCCGCTTCTGCTCAGCCCGCCGCAAAACCCAAATCCAGCCTGCTAACCCCCCGCCCCTCTCCCTCTCGGGGTGGGATGGGAAATTAAGCCCCTCTCTCTCTCTCTCTGTATCTCATTTCCCTCCCCCCCCGCAAACTTAACACCCATCCGTATGTGATTTTAACCCTCCACCCGCACCCTTCCAGCGCCCTGACCTACTTAATGGAATGGCCTCCCGTTCCCATGTACCAAGCTGGAGCGGGGGTCGGGGGTGGGAGCTGAATGGCCTCTTGTCGCTGTGTAACAGGCTGAAGGAGGAGGGGAGGGACAGAATGGCCTCCTGTTCCTGTGTAACAGGCTGGAGGAGGAGGGAGGGGAGGGGGCAGAATGGCCTCCTGTCCCTGTGTAACAGGCTGGAGGAGGAGGAGGGGAGGGGCAGAATGGCCTCCTGTCCCTGCGTAACAGGCTGGAGGAGGAGGAGGGGAGGGGCAGAATGGCCTCCTGTTCCTGCGTAACAGGCTGGAGGAGGAGGAGGGGAGGGGGCAGAATGGCC
>NW_025968944.1:4777-5647 GCF_021869965.1 Rhincodon typus
TCTACCGGTCTTCCCAGGGAATGTCCTGAAGATGGTGCTCTTGGGAGGGAGGATGTTGTTACCCTCTCTGTCACATGACAAGTCGCCCCCTCCGGGACCTGAAAGGCTGCATCCAGGGAGTTTTGAAGGAATCAGCTGCGCAGGCATTGGTGGAGGTATTGCAGAACTCCCCAGATTGCAGGAGGGATGCAGTGGGTGGGATTCCACTAATGTGATACCCCTGTGGGCACGGTCAGCGCGAGCAGGAAACTACAGGCCAGTTTGTTCCCCTGTGGGGAAGATACTTGAGTTTATCATTCAGGAAGTAGTGGCAGGATTCTTGGAAAACCTCAATGCAGTCAGAGTCAAGATGGGAATTCTGTTTGATCAATGCATTAGCGTTCTCTGAGAATATACCAAGCCGACTAGATGAAGGTGAACTGGTTGATGGGATGTATTGGGGTGTATTACAGGCTGGAGGAGGGGGGCTGAACAGCCTCCTTTCCCGTGTAACAGGCACAAGAAGGGAGGGGCTGAATGGCCTCGTGCTGTTCCTGTGTAACAGGCTCAGGGAAGGGGGGCTGAAAGGCCTCCTGTTCCTGTGTAACAGACTGGAGGAGGGCTGAGTGGCCTCCTGTTCCTGTGTAACAGGCTGGAGGAGGAGGTGGGGCTGAGTGGCCTCCTGTCCCTGTGTAACAGACTGGAGGAGGAGGTGGGGCTGAGTGGCCTCCTGTCCCTGTGTAACAGACTGGAGGAGGGCTGAGTGGCCTCCTGTTCCTGTGAAACAGACTGGAGGAGGGCTGAGTGGCCTCCTGTCCCTGTGTAACAGGCTGGAGGAGGAGGTGGGGCTGAATGGCCTCCTGTCCCTGTGTAACAGGCTGGGGGAGGAGG
>NW_025968944.1:6147-7346 GCF_021869965.1 Rhincodon typus
GCTCTGAGTGTGGGAAGGAGTTACCTACATCATCGATTTGCTGTTCCAGTTTAGCCTTGGCCTTGGAGAGGCTGTTGACTTTATCCTCTTCTCCTTGGAGATCGTCGAGGGTCTGGTGGTGGGCCTCCTGCAAAGCCTTCTTCTCCTTCGTGAGTTTCACTATCGTCTCATCCAGACCTGCCATCTCCTCCGTCAGGTTCTTCACCTGCCAGGGAAGATCCCGGGAAAATCAGCACCGCAACCACGGGGACGTGGGAACAGCACCAGGCCATTCACCCCCTCCTCCTCACAGGAACAGGAGACCATTCAGCCTCCTCCTCCTCCTCCAGCCTGTTACACAAGAACAGGAGGCCATTCACCCCCTCCTCCTCCTCCAGCCTGTTACACAGGAACAGGAGGCCATTCAGCCCCCCTCCTCCAGCCTGTTACACAGGAACAGGAGGCCGTTCGGCCCCTCCTCCTCCTCCAGCCTGTTACACAAGAACAGGAGGCCATTCAGCCCCTCCTCCTCCTCCTCTAGCCTGTTACACAGGAACAGGAGGCCATTCAGCCCCTCCTCCTCCCCCAGCCTGTTACACAGGAACAGGAGGCCATTCAGCCCCTCCTCCTCCCCCAGCCTGTTACACAGGAACAGGAGGCCACTCAGCCCCTCCTCCTCCAGCCTGTTACACAGGAACAGGAGGCCGTTCAGCACTCCCCCTCCCTCCTCCAGCCTGTTACACAGGGACAGGAGGCCGTTCAGCCCGCTTCCTCAAGGCGTCGGCTGCTCCTTTGCGAAGGGGGAAGGCTGTGGGGCTGGAGACGGGGCCGAGCAGCCTGAGCGCCAGTGGGGCAATCCGCAGATAAACACTCACGGTGCGGGATTAAAGTGGCGGTGGGGAGGGGGTTCCCGGTGGGTTTGGGTGCCGGTACCTTGTTCTCGGTGGCGTGTTTCTCCTTCTCGACCTTGGCCAGAGTCAGCTCCAGGTCGTCGATGTCCTTCTTCAGCTCGGAGCACTCGTCCTCCAGCTTGCGTTTCTTGGCGGTGAGCTCAGCGCTCATCTCCTCCTCATCGTCCAACCTCTCGCCCAGCTCCTTCACCTTGGCCTCCAGGCTGATCTTATTCTTAATCAGCTGGTCGCATCGTTCCTCCGCATCGGTCAGGTTATCCTGCTCCTGAGGGGGGCATGGGAACACAGTAATAATCATTACCATCGGGG
>NW_025968944.1:8099-8620 GCF_021869965.1 Rhincodon typus
AGGGAGACGGGGGACAGACGGAGGGAGACGGGGGACAGACGGAGGGTGGGCAGACAGATGCCTACGAGGGTCTACACTCACCGTCTGGACCTGGAGGAGCAGGTCATTCTTCTCCTGCAGCAGCGACACCGTCTTCTCCTCCAGCTCCTTACGTCTGGCCTCGGATTTCTCCAGCGCCTCTTTCAGTTTGAGAAACTCTTCCTTCAGGTTAGCCATTTCCTTCTCGTTCTCCGCTGACTTCAGCAACGGCTTTATCTTAAAATACAGCTTCATCCACGGCCAGTTCTTCACCCCCATGAAGGCTCGAATATTCCACTGGATCACCAACAGGGCATCCCTGTCTCCCCGGGGGGCAGAGGGGGCGCACAGGGAAAGAGGGAGGGAGAGAGAGGGAGAGGGTGAGGGAGGGAGAGACAGAGAGAGAGACAGAGAGAGAAAGTGAGAGATACAGTGAGAGAGAGAGAGACAGTGAGAGAGAGACAGGGGGAGAGAGAGACAGGGGGAGAGAGAGACAGGGGGAG
>NW_025968944.1:9120-14292 GCF_021869965.1 Rhincodon typus
GGATGAACACAGGATAATTACCTGCCTCTCTAAGCCATGAAGTATAGATTCTTTGTCTAACAAGACATTCAAGAATCACACACACACCACATTCTCTCATTGGTACTTACCGAATGAAGCGCATTAATTGCCGTGTATAGAGAGCTGCATAAGGTCTGCTTTGGCCGGTTGCGTTCTTATGCTCCACATGAGCGATCCAGTGAGACAGCCACCAGTCAGACAAATTACGAGAGGCTGTGGAAATAGGAAGCTGAGATGTTATATCCATAAGTCGCTCGAACTAATCAGACGTCTGGGTTCTATATGGCACCAGAAAGGTGCTGCAAACCTTTAACTGCGGGACATGGCTGTCAAACAGCACCATACGTACAAGTAGCGGGAAGCATTCTGAAAACATTGTATGTTTTATACACATTTGTACACAATATACTCAGGACATCTCTTAGAGAGTTCTTCAGGGTAGTGTCCTGGGCCCAACCATCTTCGGCTGCTTCAACAATGACCTTCCCTCCATCATAAGAACCAAAGTGGGGATGTTCGCCGATGATTGCACAATGTCCATTTGATATTCGTCACATATTGAAGCAGTCCATGTTTAAATGCAACAAGATCTGGACAATATCCAGGCTTGGGCAGACAAGTGGCAAGTAACATTCACGCCACATAAACGCTAGGCAATGAAAATCTCCAATAAGAGACAATCTAACCATCACCCTCTGACATTCAATGGTGTTATCATCACTGAATCCCCTACTAGCAACATCCTTGGGGTTCCCATTGACCAGAAACTCAACTTGACCCACCACATACTGAGAAGGTGATGGCCTATTGGCATTATCACTAGACTGTTAATGCAGAGACCTTGAAATATTCTGGGGACTTGGGTGTGAATCCCGCCATGGCAGATGGTAGAATTTGAATTCAATAAAGAATTGAAACTAGGAGCCTAATGATGACCATGAAACCATTACTGATTGTCGGAAAAACCCCAGGTCCTGTGAATGAATAGAAAAAAGGCTACAAGTGCAGGTCACAGGCTAGAAATACTGCGGCAAGTAACTCTCTTCCCGACTCCCCAAAGCCTGTCCACCATCTACAAGGCATAATACTCCTCACTTGCCTGGATGAGTACAGTTCCTACAACATTGCACAAGCCTAACACCATGCAGAACAAAGTAATCTGCTTGATTGGCACTGCCTCCACAAACATCCATTCCCTCCACCACCGACATTCAGTCACAGCAGTGCATGCTATCTACTAGATGCACTTCAGAAATTCACCGAAGATCCTCAGAAAGCACCTTCTAAACTCACAGCCACCTCTAGCCAGAAGCATAAAATCAGAAGTCACACAACACCCGAGTATAGTCCAACTAGTTTATTTAAAATCACAAGCTTTCAAAGCACTGCTCCTTCATCAGGTAGAGTCTAGAAGGACAAGGGCAGCAGGCACATGGGAATACCACCACCTCCAAGTCTTGCTCCAAGCCATTCACCATCCTAACTTGGAAATATATCCCTGTTCCTTTACTGTCGCTAGCTTAAAATCCTGGAATTTGCTCCCTACAGCAGGTGGATTGCAGCAATTCAAGAAGGCAGCTCACCATTTTCTTCTCAAGGTCCATGAGGGATGGACAATAAAAATGCTGGCTTGCCAGCAACACCGACATCTCACAAATGAATAACAACCTAGGTTGAGATCCCATCAAGGGGGCAGCTGTTGTAATCTAAATCAGTTAATAAACCTGGAATTGAAAGCTAGTCTCTGTAGTGGTATCATGAAACCACCAACAATCTTTCTATGAACCCATCTGGTACATTGATGTTCTTTAGGGGAAGGAAATCATTGAATCAAACAGTACAGAAGTAGTTCTTCAGCTCATCAAGTCTGCATTGGCAAAAACTACTCTGAATCTACTCTAATCCCACTAAACTAGCTCTTTTGTCCATGTCTGAACAAGGCATGAAGTCAGGAGTTGAGTGCCCTGGCGGAACCCAAACTGGGCATCACTGAGCAGGTTATTGCTGAGCAGGTGCTGCTTGATAGTGCTGTTAGTGACACCTTCCATCACTTTACTGATGATTGAGAGTAGACTGATGGGGCGGTAATTGGCCAGTTGGACTTGTCCTGCTTTTTATGTACAAGACATACCTGGGCAATTTTCTATGCTGTCAACTAGATGCTAGTGTTATAAATATTGGAAGAACTTGGATAGGGAGCAAAACGTTCTGGAGCGCCAGTCTTCAGTACTATTGCCGGAATGTTGTCAGGGCAGTAGCCGTGGCAGTATCCAGTGTCTCCAACTGTTTCTTGATATCACGTGGAGTGAATTGTATTGGCTGATAACTGGTATCTGTAATGCTGGGGACCACTGGAGCAGGCGACTTTGATGGAATATTTCCCACTTGTCCTAGATATATGCAGCTCCAACAACACTCAAGAAGCTTGTCACCATCCAGGACCATGCAGCCCATCCACCAACTTCAATATCGACTTACTCCACCACCAATGTGTACCACCTACAAAATGCACTGCAGTAACTTATCATAGGTCCCACAACTTCCAAACCCACAACTTGAACTACCTCGAAGGACAGAGTCCAAACACCACCACCTTCAAAATCTCCACCACAAGCCATATACCATCCTGACTTGGAACTAGATTTCCATATCATCACTGTCAACGGGCCAAAACCTTGGAACTCCCTTCATAATAGCAGCAAGACAAAAAGCCAGCTCAGCAACACCTCCACCATGGCAACTGGGAACAAATAAGAAATGTTGACTTAGTGACATCCACGCCTCACAAAAGTACAAAAACATTCTGAAGAAGGGTCCTGACCTGAAACATCAACGTTCCTGCTCCGCTATGTTCCTCCAGTTCCACACTGTGTTATCTCTGACTCCAGCATCTGCAGTTCTATCTCCAAATAAAATATTGCCCTGTTTCTACATCTCTTTTGCTCACTATGTTAGCCAACTGTTGCCTGTTTCCTCTTTCTCCTTTCCTAAGTAGCAGCTTATGTTTGTTAATTTTCCATCTTTAGGAATGGTTATGCCATCTGGTGGGGGGTGGGGGGAACGTGATTAACTTATTTGGCTGAATGGCTAGCTTGCAATGCAGGGTGATGCCAACAGCATAGGTTCAATTCTCACACTGGATGAGGTCTTTTTTTCATAGAATTTCTACAATGTGGAAGCAGACCATTCCGCTCATCAAGTCCACACCGATCCTCCGAATAGCATCCCATCCAGACTCCAGCCCCCTACCTTATCCCTGTGACCTTGCATTCCTCCCTGGTTACTATGGAAAATTTAGCAAAGCCAATTCACCTAACATGCACATCTTCAGACTGTGGGAGGAAACTGGAGTACCTGGAGGAGACCCAGGCAGACACAGGGAGAACACACAAACTCCACACAGAGTCACCCAAGGATGGAGTCGAACCTGGGTCCGGGCACTGTAAGACAGCAGTGCTAACCACTGAGCCACCATGCCACCCTCTCAACATCTTACCTCAGGAGTGGTGACCCTCAGGTTAAATCATCACCACTGCAGCAGTATGATCCTCTGGGACTACGGTGACTTTACCTTAACGATCTAAGGAATTTTAGGAGATTAAAATTGATCTGTTCAGTGTACAAATCCTAGGATTCAGGACAGTTCCAGGAATTTTTTTGTTCCTTGGTCCCATTAATTTCTCCAGAACTATTTCTAGCTATACTGATTGCTTTAAGTTCCTCATTCTCTTGGTTACCCATTTCTTCGGGATGGTTTTTCACATTGTGGAAAGGTACAAACTATTTGTTTAATGTCCTTTTGTTATTTCCTATCATAATTACACTGGTCTGCCTCTCGTGGGCACACAAATGTCTTCCCTTTGACTTGCTTCCAGAAACCGTTAGTTGTGATGTAAATTCTCCACAGGCAATTGTACAAATAAAAATCAGTTAATTCTGAAGAAGTCATATTCAACTTTGCTTGTTTCTCTGCAAATGCTGTCAGATCTGCTGAATACTTCTAGCACTTTGTCGTTGTCACATTTAACAACAATTCTCTTTTCTCAAGGTTTTGAGTCTCAACTGCTCCTAGCTATCTCACTCCAGTAGCCATTCATCATATACAAGTCTTCATGGTCAATCATGTCAGCACTATATTCACAGATGTGGGCCATCAGAACCAAGTCCAATCTAGTCCGCCCTTAAATCATGTGGACATTCCAGAGGGGTTTAACCGGTTATGAATCAGCTTGGGTCACCTCACTTTTTCTATTTGAAGCTCAAGAATGCTGAAGCTCTGCCCAGACTGTCACCCCACGCATAATTCAGCTTGAGCGTCTGCCAAAGTATGAAACTGAGAGCCTATATTGAGCATGACAGCAAGTCTACAAGCACCTGAGGCAGAGAAAGAACGAGTTAATTTTTCACGTTGATGGCCTTATATCAGGAAAACGTTTATAAAAACATTGACATGACTGTCATAACTAAACATGCAGAAAATAGAAAAAGGGCAGAGCTTGCTATTTGAAATTGTTGAACTTCATGCTAAGTCAGAACAGCTGTGAACTGAATTGATCAGAAGCTAAAGACCACAATTTTTTTAATTCATTCAGAAGAAACTGCTCCAGACAATGTGCTATATGGAGACCCACCATGCCTTGCAGCAGGAATCTGCTGCCATTATCTCTAGATGATAATGGTCATGGATTTAGAAAGGGCTGTCCAAGAAGCCTTGGTGAATTTCTGCAATGCATTTGAAGATGGTAAACTCTGCTGCTACTGCATGTCAATGGTAGGGGAACTGAAAGTTGGTGCCAATCAAGTGGGCAGCTTTGTCTTTGATGTTGTCTAGTTCTTGAGTGCTGCTGGAGCTGCACCCAGCCAGGCAAGTGGGGAGTCATGCTCCTGATTTGTGCCTTGTGGATGGTGCAGAGGCTTTGGAGAGTCAGGATGTGAGTCACTCATTGCACAATTCTTAGCCTATGGCCTGTTCTTACAGCCACTGTATTTCCATGGCTAGTCCAGCTCAGTTTCTGGTCAATGGGAATCACCGGCATGTTGATACTCTGGAAAAAAAAAGCAAAGTTGCTGGAAAAGCTCAGCAGGTCTGGCAGCATCTGTGAAGGAAAAAACAGAGTTAACGTTTCGGGTCCGGTGACCCTTCCTCAGAAC
>NW_025968944.1:14392-18671 GCF_021869965.1 Rhincodon typus
GTCACCGGACCCGAAACGTTAACTGTTTTTTTCCTTCACAGATGCTGCCAGACCTGCTGAGCTTTTCCAGCAACTTTGCTTTTGTTCCTGATTTCCAGCACCCGCAGTTCTTTTGGTTATTTGTTGATACTTGGGGTTCAGCAATGGTAATGCCATTAAATGAAATGGGTGATGTGTAGATTCTCTCTTGTTGGAGATGGTAATTGCCTGGCATTTCTCTAACACTTGCCATTTATATTACTCGTTATATTTAGACTCATAGACGTTTACAGCATGGAAGACATTATTTGGCCCATGGTGTCCATATAGGTCAACAAAAGTCTGACAACACTAATCCATTCTCCAACTCTTAAAGCTATAAATAACTCAAAACTGCTTCAAGGTTATCAGAGGTTCTGACTGAGACACCCTTTTAGGCAGCGAATTCCAGTCTCCCACCACTCCCTGGGTGAAAAACATTCTCATCAACTCCCTGTTAGTCTTCAACCTTACAATAAATCTATGCCCCACGGTTACTGACCCCTTTTCTAACGAAGAAATTGTTTCCTATCCACCCTAATTATGCCCCTGGTGATATTACACACCTCTGTCAGGTCCCCTCTCTACCTTCACTGCTCCAAGGCAAGCAACCCAGTCTCCAACTCAAACTACATCCTGGTATATCTCTTCTGCACCATCAGTAGTGCAAGAACACCCTTCCTCCAAAGTGGTACTCAGAAATGCAAGCAGTCATAGAGTTGTGACCTAAAGCAGCAGTTTACACAACTTGACATTTGTCAGCCCCAAGCCTGGATATTTTCCAGGTCTTTGTCAACCACCTCTGGCCCAGAATGACCAGGTTCAGGTCTCACCTGCTTGAGAGGTGTGTCATAACATCTCTCCAGCAGATTTATTAGAAAATACCAAGACCACATTGTCAGTACAATACACTAAAGTAGAACAACAGATCAGGTGATGTTTTAAATGAAAATAGAAAATGTGGAAATACGCAGAAATGAACATCACCCCTTCGACTACACTTTCCATATTGCACTCTGCTCAAGGTGACCCCACTAAATCCTTTACCTTGCATCAGGAATAGACATACAAGCACGGAAAATGCCAGCCATTTGCCAACCGACATCCAGTACGAACGGTACACTTTCAATGATACTGCGCCAACCTTCTTCACTTCCTCAGGCCCAATATGGATCTCCATTTGCTCTTCTTCTACTGGTGTCAACTCCTTGGTTTCCTGTTCCTCCTCCTTTGGACTCTCTATCTCAGCTGAGTTGAAAGAGGACAGACATGCTGAGTGCAACAGTGAAATCGCAGACAACACATTTCAAATGTGAAATAAATATCAAAGCTGGATCATCACCTGGATAGTTTCATATCTCATGTGCTCGGGCACGAATGCCTGAGACCTAATGGAACCAGGGAACAGGTAATGGCTATATTTTTCTCAAAACATACGATTTTAATTTTTTTTGCAGAAAGTATATCGAAAGTTAATGTAGACACAATAATGTAAAGTCATGCAAACAGTTCACAGACCAACCTTGTTTCTTTGAACCACACCTATGCTTTTGCATCAATTCAAGTCTTGGTTATGAGGCTGTCACAATCATCAAGTTTTAAGATACCGACATTTGCTTGCGTTCGGTGTTTCTAGTTACTCCTACAATGGAACTTCACACCTCCAGTGAGCTGGGTACATATCTTGTTAAGCAATATTGTGTTGCAGAAAAGATCTTATGCCACAGACCAACTACAAAGATATCACATGTGCCATGACATGAATCTCACTTTAAGCAATATTGACTGAAAGCATTCTCTGAAGTCAGGCAACATTTCAGACCAATAGCTGGTTAATTTAAGTCCGTTATATCGTGAGAGTATGGGATCTTCACAATGAGAACAATTTATTCTCCTAAATTATGTTTATTTAGGGATAAATGGGTGTGAGAACTGGGTGTGACTGAGGTTACCATGAAGCCCTCTCCTTCTCAACTTCTCTCAGGCTAAACAACCCGATCTCTCTCTCATGATCGAGCAGCCCATGATCCAGGAGGACGCTTATAACTTTACCGTTAGCTTTATATATGGACAGCAAGTAATGAGTGTGATCAGGTTTTGTGATATGTAAGTCGCAATAAAACTGACCAGAAAAGTGTAATCGTGTTAAAACTACTTCAGCAATTTGTTCACTGTCCTCCAAACGTTTAAAAATTTTAGGAGATGGCATAGGAATAAGGGATGAGGAACACAACATTTTTAATAAATACCACTAAGGCCAGCGTCACTGCCCGTAGTACATCTGCTCTTACTGGGGGGTTTCAATGAAGTAGCGGATATGGATTTAAAAGTTTGGGACAAAGAAAGAAACTATGTATTTTATATATTTTTTTAAATTTGGACCCCAGATTTAGGCGGTCAACAAGAATACGCAGTCAAGATAAGAAAATAATTGTGGATAAAGTAATGAAAAAGTGTTAGGAACTGGTCTTGGACCTTGTGCAAAATTTCTGAATGATAATGGGAGGGAGTTTGCAAATGATGAATTCAGAGTTATGTGTGCACATATGGAAATAATAGTTAGGAATACAGTAGCAGAAAACCTTTGAAGGAACAGGGTGTGTGTTAGAAACCACGCAGTAATCAAGAATGAGGATCATAAAACTTTGTCTGATCAGTCAAACTGTAAATTATTGGATGCACTAGAATCGATGATCTAGGCTAAGAATTTGCTGCAGATGGTCAGTGGATATAGGCCATACGAGCTAGTTTTTGGTAGAAGTCCTAAGTTATAAGGCTCCAACTAGGCAAGGAGAAAAATTAGCTCTACATTTTTGAGTATTTTCATTTCCACAGTTGGAATACTGTGAACAGTTTTGAGGACCTTATCTAAGAAAAGATACACTGGCATTTGGAGGACGTCCAGAGAAAGTTCACTAGGCCATTTCTAGATACATTCAAATAAGGAACAAGAGTCGGCCACTTGGCCCATTAAGCCTGCTCTGTCTTTCAAAAAGATCACGGCTGATCTGACTTTAACCTTAACTCTATATTCCTATATTTCATGGCCTAGTGCTATTGTCTCTAAACTATTAATCCAGAAACTCAGCTAACGTTCTGAGGACCAGGGTTCGAATCCCACCATGGCAGATGGTGGAACTTGAATTCAATTTTTAAAAATGTGGAATTAAGAATCTTCTGAAGGCCACAAAGCTGTTGCCAATTGTCGGAAAACCTCACATGTATATCTAATGTAATTCAGGGAAGGTAATCTGCCATCCTCACCTGGTCTGGCCCACATGTGACTCCAGACCCACAGCAATGTGGCTGACTCTCAACTGCCCTCTGAAATGGCCGTACAAGTCACTCAGATTCAAAGGCAGCTAGGGACAATCGATAAATGCTGGCCAGCTGGCGATGCCCATGTCCCACAAGCAAATTTTTTTTTTTAATTCCTGCACATCTCCGATCATCTTTCATCCCCTGGGCTATCAATCTATCTCTCTCTGCGTTAAAAAATCTTTAAAGATTCTGCCTTTTTGAGGAAGGGAATTCCAAAGACATACAACCCTCTGAGAGAAAAAAAACTGTTTCTTCATTTCTGTTTTAAATGGTGACCCTTCATTCTTAAACTATTATCCCTTCTTCTAGACTCTCCCACAAAAGGAAACATTCATTCCACATCCACCAGATCAAGGCCCCTCGGGATCTCATATGTTTTAATTCAGCCCCTTCTGACTGTTTAAACTCCAGAAGATAGAGGCCCAGCCCGTCTAACCTTTCCCCATATCCATTCATTCCAGTCATTAGCTTAGTAAATGTTTTCTGAACTGCTTCCAATACATTAACATCCTTCCATAAGTACAGTGATTAGTGCTATACATGGTACTCCTCATGCAGTCTCACCAATGCTTTGTATAACTGCAGCATAACTTCCCTACTCTTGCATTCAATACCACTCACAATAAAGCACTACATTCTATTAGATTTCGTGATTACTTGCTGTACCTGCCCACTAACCTGCTTAGATCAGAGTGTACGAGTTAACAGTGTAACAGGAAGACTTACCATACAATACAGGAGTTAACGGCGTGAGAGTGTGGCTTACAATAGAGTGTACGAGTTATCGTTCTCATACTGTGACTTACAATAGACTGCAGGACTTAACTGTGTGAGAGTACGACTCACACTAGAGTGTATGAGTTAATAGCGTCAGAGCGTGACTTACAACAGAGTACAGGAGTTAACAGTGTCAGGGTGCGACTCACAATAGAGTGCAGGA
>NW_025968945.1:0-18633 GCF_021869965.1 Rhincodon typus
AGAACAACAGATAGGGAAGAAAGAGAAAAATCGACAGAAAGATCAAGGAAAGGAAGTATAATCAACGTGGGGAAAGCAGTGAGAAGCTCAATCACATTGTACACAGGAGGTTAGCAAGAAATAAGCATAATACATTTATAACGATGAGGAATGTTAGACAATGATTCTGAAAGATCACTTTATACCATACAGCAAGTTGGTAATCTTAGATCTAAAACGTTTGCGACTGTTAGAATGGCAACAGCAATAGAAGAACCATTGACAACAAAAACAATGTTGCTGGAAAAGCTCAGCAGGTCTGGCAGCATCTGTGAAGAAAAAAACAGAGTTAATGTTTCAGGTAGGGTGATCCTTCCTCGGAACTTTAATATAAGAACCATTAACTGAATAGTGTTGAGACAATCATTATTTTTCTTTCTTTTTCCCTTCATTTTTGGTTTGGAACTGTGAATTGCAGTTGAGAATTGAACTTTGAACAGCAGCTCATTTTTAAAAAAGTGAACAAAAAACTGATGTTTGCCATTGGGAGCTGGCCTGGAAAGGTAATGCAGGTTAATTCCTGTTCTAAGGACATTGCAGATGATTCCATAAGACCATAAGATATGGAACAGAATTAGCCCATTAAGCTCATTGAGTCTGTTCTGCCATTCGATCATGGCTAATGTGTTTCTCAATACCATTCTCCTGCCTTCCCCCATAACCCTTGATTCCCTTACCAATCAAGAACCTCTGTATCTCTGTCTTAAATACACCCAATGACTTGGCTTCCACAGTGTGTCATAATGAGTTCCACAGCTTACTCATCTCTGGCAAAAGAAATTCCTCCTTATCTCAGTTCTGCAGTGTTGCACCTTCACTCTGAGGCTGTGCCCACGGTTTCTGGTCTCTCCTACGATAGAAACATCTTCTCCATGTCCACTCTATCCAGGCCTCTCAGTATTCTGTAAGTTTCAATCAGAATCTCCTTCATCCTTCTAAACTCCATCGATTACAGACCCAGAGTCCTCAACCACTCCTCATATGACACATCCTTTATCCCCAGATCATTCTCGTGAACATTCTCTGGGATCCCTCCAATGCCAGCATATCCTTCTTTTGATACAAGGCCCAAAACTGCTCACAATACTCTAAATGCAACCTGATCAGGACCTTATACAGCTTCAGCAGTACATCTCTGCTCTTGTACTCTAGCCCTCTTGAAATGAATGCTCATATTGCATTTGCCTTCCTAATTGCCGCCTGATACTGCATGTTAACCGTAGCAGAATCCTGAACTAGGACTCAGAAGTTCCATTTCAGAAGCCTTTCCTTATTTAGAAATTAGACTGCACCTCTATTCTCCCTGCTAAAGTGCATAACCTCATATTTTCCCACGTTATATTCCATCTGCCACTTCATAGCCCATTCTCCTAGCCTGTCCAAGTCCTTCTGCAGCCTCCCTGCTTCCCCAGCATGACCTATCCCTCCCCCTAGATTCTGAACCACAAATGTTGCTATGTCAAGACTGGCAGCTGATTGAATGTTGATTTGGTTAAACAAGGGAGGCCGTGCAGCCAATCACCGAGATCGCTGAAAAAGAAAAAGAAAACCAAGAAAGAGCTACCTGATGAAGGGTCTAGGCCCGAAACGTCAGCCTCTCTGCTCCTATGATGCTGCTTGGCCTGCTGTGTTCATCCAGCCCTGCACCTTGTTGTCTCAAAGAGCTACCTGTGTCTGGATTTTTGGACAGGAGGCAGTTCTGCTTTAGGAGCTGCTGGACTGAGCAGTTGTTTTGGTTTTGCTATCTCCAGTTAATCTCCAGTTATTGCCTTGCTTAAAGTTCTAAGAACAGAACCCCAGCCTACAAGAAATCGGCAAAAGTCTCCAAAGTTTGAGGAAGGTGTTTGCGTTGACTGGTAGCTTTGGAATTCTAACAAGATATTGCAGATCACGTGTCTGTAATATAATCTGTCGTCAAAGGATTTCATGCAGGTCTTGTATTCATTATTGAAACGAATATAGAACTGGCAAATTATGATTATTTTCTTTTTTAAAATATCCCTTAACTGTGTCTGCTTGAGTGTGAGTGAGGCTCACGATCGAATGAGATTGGGTTAGCTCATAGATATTAATTAGATTGCCGAACAGTTTATCTGTGTTCTGCTAAAGTTACATTCTTAATAATAAATATTTTGTTTTTGTGTAAGTTTTAAACATGGTGTCCAATATCTGTTGTTTTTAAAGTCTGGTTAGGAATAATTGAGAAATTGTGAGGGTGATTAAATGTTTTAAGATCCCTGTGTTTCAAGTCGAGTGATAGTGGCTCATTTGGTTTGGCTTGCTAACCCAGCTTTGTAACACCAGGAAGTGTCAGATAGACATTAATTCTTCATGTATCATGAGTGTTGCAGCGTCATGCATAGTAGCTCAAGAGGAAGATCCAGAAATAAAGCCCTTAAAAGTAAGGTTGAAGCAATGGTATAGAACAATATTCATGCCAGGAAGACAAATTAAGCTGTGAGCCCAATGTAATAGGAAAAATCAAATTCTGGATAGTGGACATCAAGTAAAATTCAGTCATCTCCATGGAAGCTAGTCTAAAGTTTGTCCGATTAACTCTACACACGCTAGAAGAGATTTGTGGCACATCACAAGACACCCCAGCCATTGGCAGCTGAACAGATCATAGAAGATTGCAAAGCTGTTTTTGCAGGTCCTGAAGGTCTTCCTGGTGAATATTATTTTGAAGTAGATGAGACTGTGAGACCAATGCAGCATCTGCTGAGGCCTAGTAGGAACTGCCGACGCTGGAGAATCTGAGATAACAAGGTGTAGAGCTGAATGAACACAGCAGGCCAAGCAGCATTGAAGGAGCAAGAAAGCTGACGTTTTGGGTCTGGACCCTTCTTCAGAAATGGGGGAGGGGAAGGGGATTCTGAAATAAATAGAGAGAGAGGGGGAGGCGGATGGAAGATGAGTAAAGGAGCAGATAGGTGGAGAGAAGACGGACAGGTCAAGGAGGCGGGGATAGAGCCAGTAAAGGTGAGTGTAGGTGGGGAGTTAGGATGGGGGTTGGTCAGTCAAGGGAAGACGGATAGGTCAATGAGGTGGGGATGAGGCTGGTAGGTAGGGGGTGGGGGTGGGTGTTGAGGTGGGAGGAAGGGATAGGTGAGAGAAAAGACGTACAGGTCAGGGAGGTGGGGATGAGCTGGGCTTGTTCTGGGATGCGGTAGGGGGAGGGGAGATTTTGAAGCTTGTGAAGTCCACATTGAGACCATTGGGCTGCAGGGTTCCCAAGCGAAATATGAGATGCTGTTCCTGCAACCTTCGGGTGGCATTGTTGTGGCACTGGAGGAGGCCCAGGATGGTCATGTCGTCCAAGGAGTGGGAGGGGGAGTTGAAGTGGCTCGCGACTGGGTGGTGCAGTTATTTGTTGCGAACCGAGCGTAGATGTTCAACAAAGTGGTCTCCAAGCCTCCGCTTGGTTTCCCTGATGTAGAGGAGGCCACATCAGGAACAGCGGATATGGTATATCACATTGGCAGATGAGTCCCCTTCCCCTCCCCCATTTCTGAAGAAGGGTCCAGACCCGACACGTCAGCCTTTCTGCTCCTCTGATGCTGCTTGGCCTGCTGTGTTCATCCAGCTCTACACCTTGTTATCTGCTGAGGGCTGCTTGTTCTCAAGTCTAACCTGAAAGACAAGATAAAAGAAGGGAGAAGCCAAGGAAGTAACAGCTCCTATAGACTGGGGTAGCAACAAGATAACATTGAAAACACCTAGAAAACCAAGGATGCAGAGGTCTAAAGGATCTCAATAAAATTTCTAAAAGGTCTCACTATCCCATGCCAACTGCTGAATAAATTTGGTCACAATTTACAAAGGCAAAAGTCTTTAATATCCTTGGTGCAAAAGGTGGTTACTAGCAAATTAAGCTAAATGAAAGCTGTAGTTTTCTAACTACAATCTGGAAGCCAGCTGGGAGATCCAGATGGTTGCATTAGCTGCTTTGAATTTTCACTTCTCCAGAAGAGTATCAGTGAGGGCAGAAATGTTGGGTCACAGAACAAGGGATTAACACAAGTACTTGATTTGGTTCCAGGTGAAATCCAAAAAAGAGTTTATCAATGAAGCAAAATAATAGCCAACAAAACTTAAAGAATTCATATTAATTATTAATCATAAACTGATTATTTTCATAACTTGAAAAAATAAACTCAAAACTTAAATATATTAAAGTTTGAAGTATTTACATGCCTGCAATTATTTTCATTAATATTGATACACTGACAACAAAAATGAATCACAAACATCTCCAGGATTATGAGGTAACACAATGTGGAGCTGGAGGAACACAGCAGGCCAGGCAGCATCAGAGGAGCAGGAAAGCTGACTTTTCAGGTTGGGACCCTTCTTCAGAAATCTCCAGGATTATACTTTGTTTTGGAAATGTTTATGCTTTGAGCCCTGAAATATTAAGGTCAATTTTACATTAGAGAAATGAAAAATGGTGGGGTTTTTTTAGGCCAAATATCATGCAGTCGACTTTTACATAAGATCCATTTTTACAAAAACATATGTGGTAAAAAAAAATGTTCAACTGACTCATCATCCACCATATTTATTAGGAGAGCTACAAACTTCCCCTAAGCTTTGTGGGTAAAAATATCTCCTAAGTGGAAAGAAACAGGGTGGAGCCTTATTAAGTGCCTTCTGGAAGTCCAGATAACAATGTCCATAAATGTTCTGCTCTCCTATGTCAGTGACCTCCTCAAATAATTCACCTAAGTTAGTTAGACATGATGGACCCATTGCAAATCCATGATGATTCTGCTTTAATCAGTTGATATTGTTCAATGATGTGCAAACTCAAATTCCGACATGTGCAAAAGAGGGCAAATATCTTCATCAGTGACGTATCAGTGAAATACTGTACCCTATATGTACAGATCATAAACATCTATAAGGCAGCCTATGGGATTGTGAAAAGGGTAATGCAGCATCATTGGAGGTGCCAGGATTTTGCACCATGAAGCTTATGTCACTTCTAACCATTATTGGAATAATTGGAATCTCAGGGTCTTTTTAGTGGACAGTCCTTAGATGTCCTGCGAAATGGTCACCTGGCCTACACTTCATCTCCCCAATGTAGAGGAGACCACATTGTGAAGAGCAAATACAGCTTCCAGTTGCCTGCCACTCGAACACACCTGATCAACATCTCTGTCTCAGGCTTGCTGAGACAGCAAAGCTCAGTGCAAACTGGAAGAATGACACCTAATTTTCCACCTGGGGACCCCACAGCCCTTCGGACTCAATATCGTGGCTAACAATTTTAAGTCTTGAGCCCTTCCATGTCCTTATTCCCACCCCCAACACACCAGGCCTTGTCATCACATGGGCTGCTACCACACACAACCTATTGTCTACTACTAATAGTCCCCTCTAGCAGCTATTCATTATCCCAGACTGATCTTTACCCACTTTATCTGTCCAACTGTTCTTCCCTCTCCTTGGGCTCTATCTCCACCTATCATTTACTCTCCCAGCCTCCCCCCATCTTCTGTATAAAAACCATCCTTTTCCTAGCTACCATCAGTTCTGGACCCAAAATATTAACTTTAATTTCTCTCCACAGATGCTGCCAGACCTGCTGAGATTTTCCAGCAATTTCTGTTTTTGTCATAAAACTGATTAAACTCAACAATCTTTTAGGCAGTGAGTTCCAGGTCCCCACCATCCTTTGGTGAAAAATAATTCACAGCTCCCCTCTTAGCCTTTTACATTTTATCTTAAATCTATGCCCTGTCATTATTGACCCCTATAATATTAGAAAAAGTACTTTTCTGTCCACCTCATAATCTTAGACACCTCTATCAGGGGCCCCTCTCAATGTTTGCTGCACCAAGGGAAACAATATCAGCTTATCCAATCTTTCCCTAGACCTTCTTAGACCCTCCATCACAGGCAACGTATCAGTAAATCTCCTTTGAATCCTTTCTAGTGCAATCACATCCTTCCTATAATGTGGTGACCAGAACTGCGCACAACATTCCAATTGTGGATTAACCAGCATTTTATGTGCTTCCAATATAACTTCCCTGCTTTTGTATTCAATGTCTCAGCTAATAAAGGTAAGGTATCTCAAATGCCCTCTTAACCACTTTACCTACCTGCCCTGTATCTTCAGGGTTTTATGGATATCCACACCAGGGTCCCTCTAATTTTTAATATTTTTCAGTGTTCCAATGTTTACTTTTAATCAGCTCTATCACCAGGCACTTTTCTTGTTTAAGAGGCGAGATTGCACTTCCTTCAACTGGTTCCCATCACAACTCTATTGCCTCTGTTCTGTCAAAAGCAGCTCCCTGTAATATTAACAAGGTGTAGGGCTGGATGAACACACCAGGCCAAGCAGCATCAGAGGAGCAGGAAGGCTGACTTTTCGGGCTTGTGAATTTCAATTTCTGAATTCCTTATTTCAAAGCTTCATAATTGTAGGCAATCTCTTTAATATCCAATATGTGAAACCTATCACACAGGTGTAAATTAAAATAGAAGCTGAGGAGGGCTTATCTTGCAGATAAGTGTTTTTTTTTGATAAAAATGCTAATTTTAGATCACATTGCTTTGTTTATTCCAAATTGAGAAATCAGATGACAACAGGTTATAATCCAATAGGCTTATTTGAAATCACAAATTTTTGGAGTGGAGTGAAGAGAAGTATATTGGCACAGAATTTATAGGCAAAGAGATCAAAAGATCATGCAAATGGTGTGAGTGAAGTGTAACAGACTAAATAATAAGTTTCTGCAGGTGATCAAAATTGTCAGATGGTGTGAGTAAAATGTCAACAGCTGAATAGCAGGTGAAGGGATGACCTATAATCCGATTAATTGAGCCAGAGAGAAAAAATATTACAAAACATTAAAAATAAGGTGGTGCTGGAGACAAAACAAATGTCTGGAATAACATGATAGGTATAAGAGTTGCATGCCGAGGAGCTAACCAAAGTAACAAGTAATCCAAAACTATCATTACAATTTATCAAGGTGTTGGTGTCAAAACATGACAGTAAGGAAGATTTTACAGCTCCAGAACATTCCTACACCTCCACTCTCTCCCTTAAACAACGACCAAATGTTAGACTACTGTTAGCAGTAAACTACCCAGCCTTCAGGACAACATTAACCACAACACCATACAACCCTGTCATGGCAAACTCTGCAAGACATGTCAGATCTTCGACATGGACACTACCATCACATGGGGGAACACCACCCACCATGTGCACAACAGATACTAATGTGACTCAGCCAACGCTTTCTATCTCATATGCTGCAGGCAAGGATTCCCTGAGGCATGGTACATTGGTGAGACCATACAGACGCTACAACAACAGATGAATGGACACAGTGCAACAATCGCCAGACAGGAATGTTCCCTCCCAGTGGGGGAACACTTCAGCAGTCAAGGACATTTGGCCTCCAATCTTGGGTGAGCATCCTCTAAGGTGGGCCTATGACATACACAACAACGAAGAGTCACTGCACACAAACTGATAGGCAAGTTCCGTATCCATGAAGACATCCTCAACGGTGATCTTGGGCTTGGGCCACACTACGTGTCACCCCAACATACTGTTCTGTGTCTGTAAAATCTCCCTTACTGCTCTGTTTTGACACCATCACCTTGATAAATTGTTATGACCTCTCTACCTTAATTAGTTTGTACAGTTTTGGATTACTTGTTACTTTGGTTAGACCCTCAGCATGCGACTCTTATACCTATCATGTTATTCCAGTCACTTGGGTGTCTCCAACACCACCTTACTTTTAATTTTTTTGTAATTATCTCACTGCCTCATTTGATCAAATTATAGGTCATCCCTTCACTTGTTATTCAGCTGTTGACACTTTACTCACAACATCTGATACTTTTGATCACCTTCAGAGACTTATTATTCAGCCTGTCGAAACTTTACTCACACCATTTGTACTATCTTTAGATCTCTCTGCCTGTAAATTCTGCACCTGTGTGCTTCTCTTCACTCCACCTGACAAAGGAGCAGCGCTCAAAAAGCTTGTGATTTCAAATAAAACTGTTGGACTATAACCTGGTGTCATGTGACCTCTGACTTTGTCCACCCCAGTCCAACACTCGCACCTCCACATCAAGTATTCCAAAATTGGTTTGATGAAGCTTGGCTACTCTGTGTGGTCAGATGAGCACTGTGCTATTTTAGGTAGCATCTTTTCCTTTTTAAAGGCTAAAGGTCCTAGGTATTAAAACCAAAATCAATAGTCCCTTTTCATCACTTTTGTAAAAAATCATGGAATCACATTGCATTTGGTCCTATTGTGCCTGTTATACAAGTCTTACACACTGCTTTTTTCCCAGTAGGCCTTTTTTCTCCTTCAGTTATTGAACTAGTTTCATTTTGAAAGGCCCCAGCCTTGTGGAAGGAGTTTCAGTCCATATGAGACCAAGAAAAGTTACATCCTTTGAAGCAAATTCAATCCCCCAATCAGGAAAACCAGAGGGTAAATACTGGAAAAGTTGAATTTGCTGTTACTTCTAGACAGTTAGAACATAGGTGAACTAATATATGACGAATAACTTTACTAATAAGTACCATTTATAGCATCTGGTAAAGCTCTTGTGAAAAGATATGTCATTTTATAATGGGTTTATGTGGAAGCTATATGCAAAGGGATTTACAGGATTAGCCTCACTGTAATATCTCGAGGACTGTTGACAAAAGATTTAAAAGCACGTAACCACAGAAAGGTATACAGGGGCAAACATTAGCCTGCAGGTTGGAAATTATTTTAATCCTTCCAAAGCCTATTTGAAGTAAAGCAAAGTGTCTGGCAATACACAATAAATATGGAGACAGGAAACACTGTGTGGGCTAGCGGACTGAAAAAATGCAACATTCAATCTGATGTGGCAGAGTCACTGCTGGATGAAAAGGGGTTAGACAAAGTTTAACCTTTGCTCCAGCTGCCGAAGATAGCACAGCCACATGACTAATAGGGAGGTGTCAACCTGACTCAGTAATTTGTGCAAGAACAGAAGAAAATAGCATGCTTCACCATAATAAATCGTAAAGATTGCCCTGCCCAGTGGTTCCATTTACTTTGCTGAAATGTTTGGTCTAGAAATCTGTTGTATGGGAATGTATGGCCTACTCCATACCCTGTTAAGCTGACCATAGCCATTCAATAGATATACATTACATTTAAACAATAAGTTACAATTAGAAGTCTTACCATACTCACAGCTTCAAAGGGTATTGTATCAAAATTACTGCATAATGCATGGCACATTAATGTTTGCTACTAACAGTACCAACAGACTAGTATGGATTGGCCAGAGGTGGCATTTTTCTTGTGGTAGTTATTTCAAACCTAAAAGAGTGGAGTATTGATGAGGATAGCCACTTTCCTGGTCTAACTGGAAGAATTTTGTTGAGCAAACAATAGGAAGTTTATTGCATCACTATTTACAGATTACATGAATATCTTTCCTGGGAATTGCCACTTTGCTGTGGGTGAGAGGCTCGAGTGTTCTGTTGATACCAAGAACAATGCCATCAGGAGTTCTCACTGCTGGCAGGGTGCCCCATGTCAGTGAGGTCGAAGGGTCAGAATCAAAATGTAATCCAAAACAAGCCCCCAACAAGATGGTTGTGTGACATTAACAACTGTGATTGTGGATGAAGGCTACAGCAGTCAGGGTATCACTAAGGTTTCCTTACCACTGGACCTAGAATTCTTCTACATCCCAGATTTTCAGGAACTGTTGATGGGAATGATGGGTAAGCTCTGATTCTCCAAGTTTGAAAATCTCCACTGGAATCCCATTTCCTCTTGCAGCATTTCCATTCTTCATATGTCTGTCAGAGGTATGGACCTCTGCCTCATTAGAGATCATCTTTGATGGGGAGTTGGTGGAGTTCCTCAAACGCATTCTCACTTATAATTGTATCACAGTTTAGGAGTTCTCTGAATTGTTCTCGCCACCAGAGGCTGATATTTCCTCTCTCTCTCAAAAGGGCTCCATTCTTACTCCACACTGGTGTGAGGTGATGGCTGTTGGGTTTAGAAACCCTGGATCTCATGATTGCAAAGAGTTGCAGCTCCTTAGCTTTCTCAGTCCACCATTGGTTCTGGATTTCCCTGGTTCTTCTCTGTAACTCGATCCTTGCTGTTTGATGAGGTCCCCCCTGTTGCCTTGCTTCTGATGTTGTTTTGCCAGGTATGGACCTTATCAATGAGGTCTTGAATGTTGTGGCCATTCCTGTTGAACCTGGTCTTGTAGCCAATGAGTTGATGGCTGCCTTTAGCTCTTTCCAGGTTTCTTCCACTCAATTAAAGTGAACTCTTCGGAGATTTTGATTTTCACTGCTCAGCAACTTTAAGAGAAATGTCAGAAACAACTCCAGCCACTCTTAATGGCCTTCATTGATCTGACAAAAGCTTTTCATAGAATCCACATACTGCAGAAAGAGGCCATTCGGCCCATTGAGTCTGCACTGACCCTCCAAAGAGAATCCCACCCAGATCAAACTCCCTACCCTATTCCTGTATTTACCATGGCTAACCTACTGAGGCTACAAATTCCTGGATTGTTTGGGGCAACTTAGCATGGCCAATCCACCTAACCTGTACATCTTTGGGCTGTGGGAAGAAACCAGAGCACCCAGAAGACACCTGTGCAGTCACATGGATAAACCGCAAACTCCACACAGACAGTTGCCCGAGGGTGGAATCAAACATGGGTCTCTGGTGCTGTGAGGCAGCAATGCTAACCACTGAGCCATTGTGCTGCCCTTTTGACTCAGTCAATTGCAAAAACCCTGTCAAAGGCCCACTGTCCAGGAAGTTGCCAACATCCTCCATCTCTTCCACAACAAAATGTCAGAGATGGTCCTCACTGACGGTAATATCTCAGAATTCTTTGAAGTAAGACAGGAGTCAAACAGGGATGTGTAATCACCCCCAAACCTTTTCTCCGTCTTCATCAACACCATTCTTCATCTCGCCAAGAACAACTTTCCCAGTGGTGTGGGCATTGTCCACAGGATGGATGAAAAACTTCTTCACTGATTGAAATCGAAGAAGAAAACAACACTGACCTCGCTTGTGAAACTTCAATATTTGGATGACAATGTCGCGTCTGTTCTCTCGAAAGAGAAACTTCATGCCCACTTAACACCTTTTCCGATTAATTGGTGTCAACTTCAGCTTCAAGAAGAATCAAGTCCTTTACCAAACCCGTCCCAGCTCATGTTCCAGTCCATCCTTCCATTAAGATCAACAGAGAAATCCTCCCAAATATGGGGTATTTCTCTCAGCTGGGGAGAAACTTCTCAACTGAGATTCCACATCACACCTGATCTGCAAGCAGCACTTCTCTTGCCTAAGGATGAGAGGCTTCAACAACCGTGACATCTGTGCTGATACCAAGGTCCTTGTGTAGAAGGCAGTCATCCTTCCAATTCTTGGGATGGGTAGGTATGGAGGGATATAGACCAAATGCAGGCAAATGGGACTAGATTAATTGTGAAAACCGGGCAACATGACAAGTTGGGCTGAAGGGCCTGTTTCCATGCTGTAAACCTCAATGATCTGCGTGACCTCTTCTCTATGGGTCTGAAACTTGGACTACTTACAGACGCCGCCTCAAGACCCTTAAGGTACCCCCAATGTTGTTGCAAATGGATTCTCTGCATTAGCTAGGAGAATGGGTGTACTAATATCAGCAATCCTGAAGCAACCAATGGCATCAGTATCGAGGCCCTGATCATCCAAAACCAACTCCACTGGGCTGGCCATGTGCTTAGAAAGTCCAAGGCCCAATGCCAGAGCAAATCACCTTCACCCAACTCAAAGAAAAGCGAGAGAAGCACAAAGGAAGAGTTTCAAAGCCTCCCTGAAGGCTTCCCGCCAGAAATGCAAGGTAGCTGTCAATGTATGGGACAGCTTCATTCAGAAGAAACCGACTTGTATTGAAGGGACTGTTTAAGAGCACCTATCAGCAAGGGGAAAAGGGACTAAAGACAAGGACGTCGACAATGTCAAGGCCCAGAACTGATTCCACCTCCCAGAAACACCAGCCCAGACATGGATCTAGGATCTGACTCATCAGCCACACAATTGCCAACAGAACCCGAGACATAGATTCACGGAAATTCTGAGGTGGATAATCAGACTCATTAGAGAGATATTGCTGATGATTGAGGAAAATGGCTGATGCTTTGAGGAAAATTACTTCAAATTTCATGGAGGAAGAGAGTTTTACATTCTTTTGAATATTGACTTTTATTTATTTATGTACGCTATGCTTTCCTCCTCTGTGCAGATAAGATAATGTTTGTTTTGCTGAGTGTTGTGTAACTCTGCAGAAACCATGTCAGTGTTCTTGCACTTTCCCATAATTTCACTGAAAGTATCAAAGACCATTTTATGTTTTCCATGGACTCAAAGAGAATTTCCGAAATCCAGCTCTGCTTGTCAACCAAAACGTCAAAACAACATTGTAGAGTCAAAGGTTGAACTCAATACGAATGGGAATTAGATTTCCCACGTGCCCTCCTTTGGATACAGGAGTGCAGCGAAAAATGTACAATGTCGTCATTCCCGATGCCTTTTTGGGTACAAAGGTACAGAGGTAAAAAATCTTAGGTACAAAGTAGAAAAATAAAGAAATAAAGTTAAAAGATAAACATTATAGTCCCTCTTCATATAAAGTAGAAAAATAAAGAAATAAATTTTAAAGTTTAACCGTCCTTTTCAAGCGCTTAGCCAGCTGAGCTCACATTCCCTACAAAGGGCAGGGGGTGTCCCTCACTACGGCATTGAATTCGCTGTCAAAGTCCCCAATCCAGGGCCGCAACTGCTGCCACTCTCAGGATCGTCATGAGCCGAGATACCGCCAACCGCTAAAGTCTCCACTCGGGGCCCTTGGACATAACTATATCTCTGTACTGAGAGACTGTAGATCATCTCTATGTTAGAATTCAGTGTTTAAGTACAGGATTCCTTAAACTTCCTGTTTACTCCACTCGGTTTGTTGACTGTTGCCAATGTGGCATCAGAAAGAGGCAGAATTTTCAGGGCTTGCTCAGAGGTTTTAGAAACTTGCTGGGTTGGGAAAATGAATTATGTGGGAGGCAAAATGTTTTTTTTTCCTCCGATGGTAAATCCTTTGGTATTAAGATAAGACTATGAGATGTCAGAGCAGAAGATCATTCGGCCCATCAAGCCTGTTCTGCCATTCAATGAGATCGTGGTTGACAGGGTGGTGAAGAAGGTGTTCAGTATGCTTGTTTTTATTGGTCAGTACATTGAGTATAGGAGTTGGGAAGTCATGTTGCACTGTACAGGACATTGGTTAGACCACTATTTGAATACTCCATACAATTCTGGTCTCCCTGTTATAGAAAGGATGTTGTGAAACTTGAAAGGGTTTAGAAAAGATTTACAAGGATGTTGCCAGGCTTGGAGGGTTTGAGCTGTAGGGAGAGGTTGAATAGGCTGGGGCTATTTTCCCCTGGAGCTTTAGAGGCTGAGGGGTGACCTTATAGAGGTTTATAAAATAATGAGGGCCAAGGATTGAGTAAATAGACAGGGTCTTTTCCCTGGGATGGGGGAGTCCAAATCTAGAGAGGCATAGGTTTAAGGTGAGAGGGGAAAGATTTAAAAAGCACCAAAGGAACAACTTTTTCACACAGAGGGTGGTGTGTGTACGGAATGAGCTGCCAGAGGAAGTGGTGTGAGGTGGGTACAATTAAAACGTTTAAAAGGTGTCTCGGTGGGTATGTGTATAGGAAGGGTTTAGAGGGATAGAGGCCAAATGCTGGCAAATGGGACTGGATTTATTTAGGATATCTGGTTGGCATGGAAGAGTTAGACTGAAGAGTCTGTTTCCATGCTGTACAGCTCTATGACTCTATGACTCTCTGATAAACCACATACTCATTTCCCTGCCTTTTCCCCATAACTCTTAATTCCCTTTACTGATTAAAAAGTGTCTATCTCAGTTTTTAATATTCTTCACAACACAGCTGTACACCTTTCAGCATTAAAGAATTCCACGTATACACTACCCTCTGATAGAAGAAATTCCTCCTCATCTCTGTCTTATATGGGTGACCCTTATTCTTAGATTATACCCATTGGCCCTTAACTCTTCCACAAGGGGAAACATCGACTCTCAACATCGGCTTTGTCAAGTCCCCCTAAGAATCTTACATGTTTCAATAAGGTTATCTCTCATTAATCTAAACTCCAATGAGTACAGGCCACAACTACTCTCTCCTCATAAGACAATCCCTCCATGTCCAGGATCAATCTGATGAACTTTCTTTCGAATGCCTTTTATAACGGTATATCTTTTCTTTCGGTAAGGGCCCTAAAATTGTTCACGATATTTAGTTGTGACCTGATCAATGCCTTGTATTGTGTTAGCAAGACTTCTATATTTTTATGAAAACCTAAAGAACTGCAGATGCTGGAAATCAGAAATACAAATAGAAGTTGTTGGAAAAGCTCAGCAGGTCTGGCGGCATCTGTGGTGAGAAATCAGAGTTAGCATTTCGGGTCCAGTGACTCTTCGTCAGAACGTACCATTCCGAGGAAGGGTCACCAGACCCAAAATGATAACTCTGATTTCTCTCTACCGATGCTGCCAGACCTGCTGAGCTTTTCCAACAATTTCTGTTTCTGTTTCATACTGTTCTACTTCATTCTCTTTGCAATAAAGGCCAATATTCATTTGGCTTCACTATCAATTGCTGAACATGTCAACCTGCTTTTTGTGATTTTTGGACGAGGCTGTATTTTTCTGCAGTCTTTCTCCATCTCAATATTATTCCGTTCCTCTATTCTTTCTGCCAAAGTGCATACCTTACATTTTCCCACATTATAGTCCATCTGCTAAGATTTTGTCCACTGATTTTATCTGTCCCTATCCCTCTGCAGCCTCAAAGACACCTTCATCATGTACCTTCCCACCTGTTTTGGCATCATCTGCAAACTTGACTATAATGCATTCACTCCCATCATTCAAATCTTTCATATATACTGTAAATAACTGTGGCCTCACTGATCCCTGTAGCACTCCATTAGTCATTGGTTACTATTGAAAGTCACTTCCCTTAACCCAGCTGATGTGATAAATATGCTGTTATTACAACGTTTGCATCCTTATCATTTTCCCAATGATAGACATTAAGCTAACTGGTCTGTAATTACTTGTTCTGTTATCTCTCTCCATTTTTGACTAAGTTTGTTACATTGGGAGTTTGCCAAACCTCTAGGACCTTTCCAGAATCTGAGAATTCTCGGAAGATAATAACTTTTTAAATTCTCTGAGCAAATTGGGCAGATAGATATGTACTCATCACAATGTCATGAATATTGATTCACACGCCAGCATGCTGGAATTACCTTCATAGGTGCAATTTCGTTAGCTAAAAATAGGGTACACGTGTTGGGGCCTGAAACATTCCCCCTATCAGATGGGTCTGCCATCTTATTTGGGGAGGTGATGTCCGAGTGGTATTATCACTAGAATACTAGTCTGGAGACCAAGGTAATATTCTGTGGATTTGGGTTCAAATCCTGCCACAGCAGATGGCAGAATTTGAAATCAATAAAAACCTGGAATTAAAAGTCTAATGATGACCATGAAACCATTGTCAATTGTCAGGGAATATCCACCTGGTTCACTAATGTCCTTTGGTGAAGGAAACTGCCATCCTTACCTGGTCTGGCCTATATGTGACTCCAGCCCCACAGCAATGAGGTTGACTCTTAACTGCTCTCTAGACAAATAGGGATGGGCAATAAATGATGGCCTAGCCAGTGACACCCTCATCCTGTAAATGAATAAAAATAGTTACCTCAAATTAGATGCTGTGTTACATGCCCTCATAGGAGCCATTTGTACATTAGCAGAGAACCAGGAAGGTATAGCTGATCAGCGGATTGGTACGTAAGATATCAGGAGACTAAAGTATTTTTTAAAAAAAGGATAACAATGAATTAAAAACACTTGTCAGCACACAATTCTCAGGCTTAGTTTCATTCAGAATAAACTGGTTTAGTTAATCTCTTACAATCAGTTACCCTCATTTCTGTCACTGTCTCCTTTAAGAGTATCCAGCTAATTTGTGACTGGTTATTCAAGGTCATTCCCCAACCCATAGCACTGTACACACTTGAGCTCTGTCATGCCAGTTATTAGACAGTTGCATCCTGGAGGTGCTGTTGAAGACCATTAACCTTTTCAGACTATTTCCTGTCAATTCACAATGAATTGTAACCTTGAATCAGCTCTATTTTATTTTAAATTTGAGTCTGTGATTTGTTTACGTAAAAACAGAACTCTTTCAGATTCCTTTTTCTAATTTGGGTTTTCCCGCCAGAACTGATTTGCTAAACATTTCTTTTATATAAAATTACACTTCCTCCAAGGATTATCAATTTAGTGTGAGTGTAAGTAGCACCAAGTCAATGAGGTAATGAAGGTCAGTGGATAAAATGGAGGAAAGCTGCTGCTATGAACTTGCAATGGTTGATTAATGGCTTTCAGTTTTTCTCACTGTACTATCTACATCAAAGCATCCACCAGCAACGCTAAGAATTCTCAGAGAAGGACGAAGCATAAAGGAGCACATACATCATGCTGACAAACATTAGGATGTTTGAGAAGGAATAAAAATAGAGCCTTCTATTGTATTTCTAGCAAAATGCAAAAAACTATGGGCCTTGTGGGTCAGAATTACGCTTATATATCATAATTCATTCCATTTTGTATCTCGTTTAGCAGTGGAGTGCATTTCAGACAATACTGTCTAAATAAATTACCCCGATGGTTTCTATTAATTATCTTCATAATTGAATAGATTAGTTATATAGGAATACATTATCATGAAGTATCTTCAATCTCTACGGAAAGTCTATTATGAGGTATGAAGGATAGCCGATTGTTTAAATGTGCCCTGAGTACTGGTTTGCAGGGGATTCATTCTCAAATAGGTACTATTTTTGATTCCAAATAAAGTGACACAACGAAGGACATGAAAAGATTCAAGTTTTCATCATCCTGACCCTGTGACACCAATCACTGCCAGGGAGGCCTCCTGGACTAGGCTCGATTTCCCAAAGGGGTCTTAGAGGATTTTTTTCCAGATTCACACCACCTCCACAACTATCCCTGACTCCCAGAATTGACCTGGGTGTTCTGCTCCCAGAAGATTGCACAACTTTGGGTGGAGTTTTGTCTTTTCTGGTTTGGGTTTATGCCAAACTAAAAATGTGAGTCAAGAACAGTCTTTAGACTTCAGCTTCAATAGAACTGTATGTTAACATTAAAAACAAGTGTAAAAGGTAACCTGAGATACACCAGGCTTTAATCTTATTGTTGCATTGTTTAGGAGACCAATAGTTACATTAGCTAGCTTTTCTCTTCAAATAGATGCTGTGCTATTTATACCCAGTGAGGACCAGCTCTGTGATATCATCACACATTTGCTCCAGGGTCCTAAAGCCTTACGTAACATCCATCTCAAGCTTTTTTTTGTCCCCATCATAAATACTGATTAACATATATATAATTCTCAAATGATTGACTTAGATTATTTCTTGTTACACTATTTACTGTACATTTTTATTTCTTTCTCCCACCCCTCCCCAGTTCTTTAACTTGATTCATCTGTGTCAGTAGATGGGTCATGCATGATCTTGCCAAAGCCTTATTTGTTTTTGAAGTAAAATATTGATCAGGAGCTGTTATGAGGTTGCCAAAGGAGATTTGTTTTCTATCAATTTGTTGTCTATGTAATACATGACTTGCTGTTCTTCCTATATTGTAGAGAACTGTGCTAACCTATACTGCATTTGATTTAGTGTCCAGTCCTGAAGCTGATTAAAATCTTAGGGCTTGTGCTTTCCACTTTTTGTCAACTTGTCGAAGTGTTAAATAGATCTGGTGACTTGAATTTCTCTGGTGGAAATATCAATACTGATTAATCTTGTTCCATTGGCTGATTGTTGGTATGCACTTGAAGGTGTTGATTATTTTCTTGAGTTGGATAATGATAATTAGGACTTTGGTCTCCTTGCTCTATATTCAATTTTTTTACCTTGTATGCTTTGTTGATTAAGGTCTGTCTATGTCATTATAAAGATGTTGTTTTGGTACTAATACCAAAAGTTGTTGACATTTCTGCTTTTCTAATTGCTGTTTTCAATGTAACATTCAGTATTCCTTTACCAATATGGCATTTTATAGAGAAGAATGAAGACATTCTTTTTCCAATTGGCAGAATGATTTCCAAAGGATCAGCAGGTAGAAACTTCCTGAAAATGATTTAAATCAATTGATCCATTGATTTTTAACTGCATCAATACCACTGTGATGTTATTCATAGATTTTTCTGCATCTGTCTTATTTTTGCAAGAGACTTAACACTGCATGATCTCATTCAGGCTCATTTTTTGTCCACAATGCTGCTTTTTAACTATTAAACCTGATAAAATTTCTTAATTACCAAATAAAACTCGTGTTGCTCACCCTAACCATTGAAATAATAAATAAAAACTGAACGAACTGCGGATGCTGTAAATCAGGAACAAAAAC
>NW_025968946.1:0-476 GCF_021869965.1 Rhincodon typus
TGAGTCATTTGGTGAATGTGACATTTTCATGTTCCAAAATTATTATCTCTCGGAAATAAGCATTTTTGCCAAACCAGCATCAAATTTTGATGCTGGTTTCCCTTCCCCTCCCCCATTTTTGAAGAAGGGTCTCGACCCGGAACATCAGCTTTCCTGCTCCTCTGATGCTGCTTGGCCTGCTGTGTTCATCCAGCTCTACACCTTGTTATCTCAAATTTTGATGCATTTGGTGAATATGTGACTCTGACGTTCCAAAGTGATTATCTTATGAAATAAGCCTTTTTGTACAACCCACATCAAACTTTGAGACATTTGTTGAATGTGACATTTTCATGTTCCAAAATGCTTATCTCACAGAAATAAGCGTTTCAGTCAAATCAACATCAAATTTTGATGCATCTGGTAAATGTGACATTTTGATGTTCCAAAGTGCTTATCTCACTGAAGTAAGCATTTCAGTACATCCTGCATAAACG
>NW_025968946.1:486-9145 GCF_021869965.1 Rhincodon typus
GTGCTTATCTCACTGAAGTAAGCATTTCAGTACATCCTGCATAAACGTTTGAGACATCGGTTGAATGTGAGATTTTGATGTTCCAATGTGCTTATCTCACTGAAGTAAGCATTTTGGTACAACCAGCATCAAATTTTGAGTCATTTGGTGAAAGTGAGATTCTAATGTTCAGATGTGCTTATGTCACTGAAATAAGCTTTTTCGTGCACCTGCATCAACCTTTGAGTCATTTTGCGACTCTGAGATTTTGATGTTCAAATGTGCTTATCTCACTCAAATAAGCATGTTAGTACAACCTGCATGTAACTTTGAGTCATTTGGTGAATGTGAGATTTTGAGGTTCGAAGTGCTTATCTCACTGAAATAAGCAGTTTAGTACAACACGCAGCAAATTTTGAGAGACTTGGTGAATGTGAGGTTTTGATGTTCAAATGTGCTTATCTCACAGAAGTAAGCATGTTAGTACAACCTGCTTGTAACTTTGAGTCATTTGGTGAGTGTGAGATTTTGATGCTAAAAATGCTTATCTCGCTGTAATAAGTGTTTTGGAACAACCAGCATCAAATTTTGAGACGTTTGGTGAATCTGAGATTTTGATGTTCCAAATTGCTTATCTCACTGAAATAAGCATTTTCGTCAAACCAACATCAAATTTTGAGTCAGCTGGTGAATCTGAGATTTTCATGTTTCAAAGTGCTTATCTCATGGAAATAAGCGTCTTACTCCAACCAGCATCAAATTTAGAGTCATTTGGTGAATGTCAGATTTTCATGTTCAAATGTGCTTACCTCACTGAAGTAAGCATTTTAGTACAACCTGCATCAAATTTTGAGTCAGTTGGTGAATGTGAGAATTTCATGTTCAAATGTGATTATCTCACTGAAATAAGCATTTTAGTACAACCTGCATCAAATTTGAGACATTTGGTGAAAGATTTTGATGTTCAAATGTGCTTATCTCATAGAAATCAAAAAAAAAGACTTTGTGTGGAGGGTCAATAAGCACAATGATTTCCTCTGAGTTGGGAGAGAACGTGAGGGGACTGCTGGAAAGGTAAGCAGCAAGTATAATAACTTACAGTTAGTGCTTCAGGGCCTTCATTTTTGGCGGCGGAGGAGGAGATCGGGAGCGAGAGCACAAGAGTGGTGTCTCCCACCCTTCCACCTCCTCTAACCTAAGAATAAAAGGGTATGTAAGTTATTCTCTACTTTTTACAAGTCTTTTGGGGAAGTTTAAATTTAGAGGGGATGGCAGTCAGGGCATTGCAATGTTTGTCCTGCAGAATGTGGAAGGTACGAGTCAACAGCAGTCACTCTGCTAACTTCACCTGTGGGAAGTGCACCCAGATCCAGCTCCTCAAAGACCACATTAAGGAACTGGAACTGGAGCTAGATGAATACAGAATCATTCGGGAGGCTGAGGTGGTGATAGAAACAAGCTGCAGGGACAAAGTTATCCTGAAGAATGAAGGCCGTTGGGTGACAGTAAGGAAAGGGAAGGGAAGGAAACAGTCAGTGCAGTGATCCCCTGTGGTCGTTCCCCTCAACAATAAGTATACTGTTTTGGATACCATTGAGGGGGATGACCTACCAGGGGTAAGCCACAGGGACGGGGTCTCTGGTACAGGGTCTGGCTCTGTGGCTCAGAAGGGAAGGGGGGAGAATAGGAGAGCAATTGCAGTGGGGGACTCAATAGTTAGAGGCACAGACAGGCGGTTCTGTGAACGCGAACAAGATGAACAGATGGTACGTTGCCTCCCGGGTGCCAGGGTCCATGACGTCTTGGATTGTGTCTTCAAGATCCTTAAGGGGGAGGGTGAGTAAGAGCAGTCATGGTACACATCGGTACCAATGACATAGGTAGAAAAAGGACTGAGAATGTGAAAACGAGTACAGGGAGTTAGGTTGGAAGCTGAAGTCCAGGACAAACAGGGTAGTTATCTCTGGATTACTACATGATAACGAAGTAAGAAATAGGGAGAGAGTGCAGCTAAACACGTGGCTACAGGGATGGTGTAGGAGGGAGGGCTTCCATTCTGTGGATAATTGGAACACATTCTGGGGAAGGTGGGACCTGTACAGTAAGGATGGGTTGCACGTGAACCAGAAGGGCACAAATATCCTGGGAGGGAAGTTTGCTCAAGCTATACGGGATGGTTTAAACTAGATTGGCAGGGGGTGGGGAACCAGTTTTGTAATTCAGAGGATGAGGTATTCAGCCTTCCAACAGACACAACAGGGAGTGAGGTTGTTAATAAAGAAATGAGGTTGATGGAGCATAATTGTGGACACGGGGATGGTTTGAAGGGTGTATACTTCAATGCTAGAAGCATCAGAAATAAGGCTGATGAACTTAGAGCATCGGTCAGTACTTGGAAGTACGAGTTCGAGAATGATAGGTCAGTTTGGGTTGAGGTCAGGAACAAGAAAGGAGCAGTCACTTTGTTGGGGTTTTTTTACAGACCCCCTAATAGTTGCAGAGAAGTGGAGGCGCGGATTGGGAGGCAGATACTGGAAAGGTGCAGAAGTCACAGGGTTGTAGTCATGGGTGACTTCAACTTTCCAAATATTGATTAGAAACTTTTTAGTTGTAATAGATGGAGCGGATTTTGTCCAGTGCGTTCAGGAAGGATTCCTGACACAGTATGTAGACAGACCAACACGAGGAGAGGCCACTTTGGATTTGGTGCTTGGCAATGAACCGGGCCAAGTGTTAGACCTGTTGGTAGGAGAGCATTTTGGCAGCAGCTATCATAACTCTGTTACTTTTACAATAGTCATGGGAAAGGATAGGTACATACAGCAGGGTAAGGTTTATAATTGGGGGAAGGGCAATTATAATTCTGTTAGGCAAGAACTGGGTAAAATGTCAGGGAAGAGCACTATTGAAATGTGGAGATTGTTTAAGGAATGCATACTGCATGTGCTCAATATGTTTTTCCCTAGCAGGCAGGGAAGATGCGGTCGAGTGAGGGAGCCTTCGTTCTCAAGAGAGGTCGAACGAGTTAAGTGGAAGAAGGATGCTTATATAAAGTTTAGGAATCAAGGATCGGAAAAGGCTGTAGAGGAATACAAGTTAGCCAGGAAGGAGCTGAAGAAAGGGCTTAGGAGAGCTATAAGGGGGCATGAGAAAACCTTGGCAAATAGGATGAAGGAAAACCCCAAGGCTTTTTACACGTACATGAGGAATAAGAGAATGACTAGAGAAAGGGTAGGGCTGATCAAGGATTGTGAAGGCAATTTTTGCACGGAGCCTAAAGAGATAGGAGAGGTCATTAATGAATACTTTTCTTCAGTATTCACAACTGAGAGGGGCCTGGTTGTAGGGGAGGACAGTGTGAAACAGGCTGGTAGGCTACAGGAGGTGGATGTTAGTAAGGAAGATGTACTAGGAATTTTGAGGAACTTGAAGATAGATAAGTCCCCCGAGCCTGATGAGATTTATCCAAGGATTCTATGGGAAATGAGGGAAGAGATCGCAGGGCCTTTAACCGATGATCTTTTCATCCTCACTGTCCCCAGGTATAGTGTCGGAAGATTGGAGAGTGGCAAATTTCATTCCCTTGTTCAAAAAAGGGAATAGGGATAACACCGGAAATTACAGGCCAGTTAGTCTTACTTCAGTGGTGGACAAATTATTGGAAAGGGCTCTGAGAGATAGGATTTATGATCACTTTGATAGGCACAGTTTGATTCGTGATAGTCAGCATGGATTTGTGAGGGGTAGATCATGCTCACAAACCTTATTGAATTCTTTGAAGAGGTGACCAAACACGTGGATGAAGGTAGAGCAGTGGATGTGGTATGCATGGATTTAAGTAAGGCATTTGATAAGGTTCCCCATGGTAGGCTCATGCAGAAAGTAAGGAGGCATGGGATAGGGGGAAATGTGGCAGATTGGATTCAGAATTGGCTGATCCTTAGAAGACAAAGGGTGGTAGTGGATGGAAAATATTCAACATGGTGCTCAGTTACGAGTGGTATACCACATGGATCTGTTCTGGGTCCTCTTCCTATTTGTGATTTTTGTAAATGATTTGGATGTAGGAGTGGAAGGGTGGATTAGTAAGTTCACGGATGATACAAAGGTGGGTCGAGTTGTGGATAGTGTGGAGGGCTGTTCTAGGTTACAAAGGGACATATTGATCGGATGCAGAGCTGGGCTGAGAAGTGGCAGATGGAGTTTAACCCTGAAAAGTATGAGGTGATTCATTTTGGAAGGACAAATTTGAAAGCAGAACACAGGGTTAACGGAAAGATTCTTGGCAGTGTGGAGGAGCAGCGGGTTCTTGGGGTTCATGTCCACAGTTCCCTGAAAGCTGCCACCCAGGTGGATAGAGTTGTTAAGAAGGCGTATGGTGTGTTAGCTTTCATTTATTGAGGGATTGAGTTCAGGAGCCGTGAAGTTATGCTCCAGCTATACAAAACCCTGGTTCGGCCACATCTGGAGTATTGTGTCCAGTTCTGGTGGCTTCATTACAGGAAAGATATGGAAGCACTGGAAAAAGTGCAGAGGCGATTTACCAGGATGTTGCCTGGAATGGAGGGAAGGTCTTACGCGGAAAGGTTGAGAGAGCTAGGGCTTTTCTCTTTAGAATGACGAAGTATGAGAGGTGACTTGATAGAGATGTACAAAATGATCAGAGGTATAGATAGAGTGGACAGTTAGAGACTTAGGGGCATAGTTTTAAAGTGAGTGGAGGTAGATATAGGGGAGATGTCAGAGGTAGATTCTTTACTCAGAGAATGGTAGGGACATGGAATGCATTGCCAGAGAGGGTAGTGGAGTTGGCCTCATTAGGAGCATTTAAGTGGCACATGGATGATAGTATAAGGTAGGGGTGGAGGTTTGATAGACCTTAGGTTTAGGGTAAAAGTTCGGCACAACATTGTGGGCTGAAGGGCCTGTGATGTGCTTTACTGTTCTATGTTCTTTCTACATTCTAAATAAGCATTTCAGTACATCCTGCGTAAACATTTGAGACATCTGCTGAATCTGAGATTTTGATGTTCCAAAGTGCTTGTCTCACTGAAGTAAGAATTTTGGTATGACCAGCATCAAATTTTGAGTCATTTGGTGGATGTGAGATTTTGATTTTCCAAAGTGCTTGTCTCACTGAATTAAGCGTTTTAGTCAAACATGCATCAAATTTTGAGTCATTTGGTGGATGTGAGATTTTCATGTTCCACTGAGGTTTTCCCAGGGAAATAAGCATTTTCATCAAACCAGCATCACGTTTTGAGGCATTTGGTAAATGTGAGATTTTGATGTTGAAACATGCTTACCTCACTGAAATAAGCACTTTAGACCAACCAGCATCAAATTTTGAGCAATTTGGTGAATGTGAGATTATAATGTTCCAAAGTGCTTATCTCACTGAAATAGGCATTTTAGTACAAACTGCATCAAATTTTGAGTCCTTTGGTGAATATGAGATGTTCATGTTACAAAATACTTATCTCAGTGAAATAAGCATTTTGGTACAACCAGCATCAAATTCTGAGTCATTTGGTAAATGTGAGATTTTGATGCTAAAAAAAATGCTTATCTCTCTGTAGTAAGCATTTTAGAACAACCAGAATCAAATTTTGAATCATTTGTTGAGGGTGAGATTTTGATATTCCAATGTGCTTCCCTGACTGAAATGAGCATTTTACTCTGACCAGCATCAAACTTGGAGTCAATTGGTGAAAGTGAGCTTTTCATGTAACAAAGTGCTTATCTCATTAACATTAGTGTTTTAGTACAACCCGTATCAAATTGTGAGAGATTTGGGAAATTTGAGATTTTTATGTTCCAAAGTCCTTATCTCACTGAAGCACATGTTTTAATACAAACTGAAGTAATTTTTGAGTCATTTGGTGAAGGTGAGATTCTGATGTTTAAATATGCTTAACTCAGTGAAATGAGCATTTTAGTAGAAACTGCGTCAAACTTTGAGTCAGTTGGTGAAGATGAGATTTTGATGTTCAAATGTGCTTGTCTCACTGAAATAAGCATTTTAGTGCAACCTGCATAAAATTTTGAGACATGCGGTGAATGTGAGATTTTGATGTTCCAAAGTGCTTGTCTCACAAAAATATCCATTTTCGTCAAACCAGCTTCAACTTTTGAGTCATTTGGTGAGTGTGAGATTTTGATGCTACAAAGTGCTCATCTCACCGACAAAAACGTTTTAGTACAACCTGCATCAAATTTTGAGACATTTGGTGAATCTGAGATTTTGATTTTGCAAAGTGCATATCTCGCTGAAATAAGTGTTTCAGTCAATCCAGGATACATTTTGAGTCATTTGGTGGATGTGAGATTTTCTTCTTCCAAAGTGCTTATCTCACTGAAATGAGCGTTTTAGTCAATCCAGCGTACCATTTGAGTCATTTGGTGAATGTGAGGTTTTGATGGTCCAAAGTGCTTATCTCACTGAAATAACCATATTAGACAAACTACCAAGAAGCCTTGAGTCATTTGGTGACTGTGAGATTTTGATGTTCCAAAGTGCTTATCTCGCTGAAATAAGTGTTTCAGTCAATTCAGGATACATTTGGAGTCATTTGGTGACTGTGAGATTTTCATAATCCAAAGTGCTTATCTCACTGAAATAAGTGTTTTAGTGAATCCAGCAACAAGTTTTGTATCAATTGGTGAATTGGGAGAATTTGATGTTGCAATCTGCTTCTATCATTAAAATAAGCATTTTAGTGTAACTAGCAGCAAGCTTTGAGTCATTTGGTGATTATGAGATTTTGATGTTCCAAAGTGCTTATCTCACTCAAAAAAGAACGTGTTAATAAAACCAGCATTAAATTTTGCGTCATTTGGTGAATGAGATTTTCATGATCCAAAGTGCTTATCTCACTGAAATAAGCATTTTAGTGAACCCAACAGCAAGTTTCATGTCACTTGGTGAATGCGAGATTTTGATGTTGCAAGTACTTCTGCCTTTGAAATAAGCATTTTAGTGTAACTAAGCAGCAAGCTCTGAGTCGTTTGGTGATTATGAGATTTTGATGTTCCAAAGTGCTTATCTCATTGTAATAATCATGTTCATACAATCAGCACCAAACTTTGAGTCATTTGTTTAATGTGAGATTTTGATGTTCCAAAGTATTTATCTCACTAAAGTAAGTGTTTCAGTCAATTCAGGATATATTTTGAATCATTTGGTGAATGTGAGATTTTGATTTTCCAACGTGCTTATCATACTGGAATATCCGTTTTAGACAAACTAAGTACAAGCTTGGAATCATTTGGTGCCTGTGAGATTTTGATGTTCCCAAGTGCTTATCTCACTGTAATAATCGTGTTCCTACAACCAGCATTACATATTGTGTCATTTGGTGAATGTGAGATGTTGATTTTCCAAAGTGCTAATCTCACTGAAATAACTGTTTTAGACAAACTAGCAACAAGCATTGAGTCATTTGGTGAATGTGAGATTTTGATATTCCAAAGTGCTTATCTCGCTGAAATAAGAAATCCACCAAACATTTCAGGCATTTGGTGAATTTGAGACTTTCATGTTTCAAAGTGTTTATCTCACTGAAACAAGCGTTTAAGTGAGTCTAGCAGAAAACTTTCAGTCGTTTAGTGAATGTGAGATTTTGATGAACCAAAGTGCTTATCTCACTGAAATAAGTGTTTTAGTTCAATCCAGCATTAAATTTTGAGTCATTTGGTGACTGTGAGATTTTCTTGTTCCCAAGTGCTTATCTCACTGAAATGAACGTTTTGGTCAATCCAGCATACGTTTTGAGTCATAAGGTGAATGTGAGATGTTGATTTTCCAAAGTGCTTATCTCACTGAAATAACTGTTTTAGACAAACTAACAACAAGCATTGAGTCATTTGGTGATGTGAGATTTTGATGTTCCAACGTGCTTATCTTACTGAAATAACCACTTCAGACAAACTATCAACAAGCCTGGAGTCATTGGTGACTGTGAGATTTTGATGTTCCAAAGTGCTCATCTCACTGTAATAATCATGTTCCTACAACCAGCATTCAATTTTGTGTCATTTGGTGAATGTGAGATTTTGATTTTCCAAAGTGCTTATCTCGCTGAAATAAGTGTCTCAGTCAATTCAGGATATATTTTGAGTCATTTGGTGAATGAGAGATTTTCTTCTTCCAAAGTGCTTTGGTGAAAGGAGCATTTTAGTCAATCCAGCATACATTTTGAATCATTTGGTAAATGTGAGATTTTGACATTCCAACATGCTTTTCTTACTGAAATAACCGTTTTAGACAAACTAACAACAAGCTTGGAGTCATTTGGTGACTGTGAGATTTTGATTATCCAAAGTAATTATCTCATTGTAATAATCGTGTTCCTACAACCAGCATTAAATTTTGTGTCTTATCTCACTGAAATAGGCGTTTTCGTTAAACTAGCAACATGCTTTGGGTCATTTGGTAAATGTGAGATTTTGATGTTCCAAAGTACTTATCTCACTGAATTAACTGTTTTAGACAAACTAGCAACAAGCTTTGACTCATTTGGTGAATAGGAGATTTTAATGTTCCAAAGTGCTTATCTCGCTGAAGTAAGTGTTTCAGTCAATCCACCAAACATTTTGGGGCATTTGGTGAATTTGAGACTTTCATGTTTCAAAGTGTTTATCTCACTGAAACAAGCGTTTAAGTGAATCTAGCAGAAAA
>NW_025968946.1:9155-12258 GCF_021869965.1 Rhincodon typus
GCAGAAAACTTTCAGTCGTTTAGTGAATGTGAGATTTTGATGAACCAAAGTGCTTATCTCACTGAAATAAGTGTTTTAGTTCAATCCAGCATTAAATTTTGAGTCATTTGGTGACTGTGAGATTTTCTTGTTCCAAAGTGCTTATCTCACTGAAATGAATGTTTTAGTCAATCCAGTATACATTTTGAGTCATATGGTGAATGAGAGATTTTATTCTTCCAAAGTGCTTATTTCAGTGAAAGGTGCGTTTTAGTCAATCCAGCATACATTTTGAATCATTTGGTGAATATGAGATTTTGACATTCCCACGTGCTTATCTTACTGAAATAACCGTTTTAGACAAACTAACAACAAGCTTGGAGTCATTTGGTGACTGTGAGATTTTGATCATCCAAAGTGCCTATCACACTGTAATAATCGTGTTCCTACAACCAGCATTAAATTTTGTGTCATTTGCTGAATGTGAGATTTTGATGTTCCAAAGTGCTTATCGCACTGAAATAGGCGTTTTCGTTAAACTAGCAACATGCTTTGAGTCATTTGGTGCATGTGAGATTTTCATGTTCCAAAGTGCTTAACTGACTGAAATAAGCGTTTTCGTCACTGCAGCATGCATTTTGAGTCATTTGGTGCATGTGAGATTTTGATTTTCCAAAGTACTTATCTCACTGAATTAACTGTTTTCGACAAACTAGCAACAAGCTTTGAGTCATTTGGTGGATGTGAGATTTTGATGTTCTAGAGTGCTTACCTCACTGAAATAACAAGGTGCAGGGCTAGATGAACACAGCAGGCCAAGCAGCATCATAGGAGCAGAGAGGCTGACGTTTCGGGCCTAGACCCTTCATCAGAAAAGGGGGAGGGGAAGGGGGTTTTGAAATAAATAGGGAGAGAGTGGGAGGCGGATAGAAGAGGGATAGAGGAGAGGATAGGTGGAGAGGAAACAAACAGGTCGAAGAGGCGGGGATGGAGCCAGTAAAGGTGAGTGTAGGTAGGGAGTTAGGAAGGGGATAGGTCAGTCCAGGGAGGACGGACAGGTCAAGGGGGCGGAATGAGGTTGGTTGGTAGGAGATGGAGGTGCGGCTTGAGGTGGGAGGAGGGGATAGGTGGGAGGAAGAACAGGTTAGGGAGGCAGGGATGAGCTGGACTGGTTTTGGGATGCGGTAGGGGGAGGGGAGATTTTGAAACTTGTGAAATCCACATTGATACCATTGGGCTGCAGGTTTCCCAAGCGGAATATGAGTTGCTGTTCCTGCAACCTTCGGGTGGCATCGTTGTGGCACTGCAGGAGGCCCAGGATGGACATGTCGTCTGAGGAATGGGAGGGGGAGTTGAAATGGTTCGCGACTGGGAGGTGCAGTTGTTTGTTGCACTCACTGAAATAACCGTTTCAGACAAGCTAGCAACAAGCTTTGACTCATTTGGTGACTGTGAGATTTTGATGTTCCAAAGTGCTTATCTCGCTGAAATAAGTGTTTCAGTCAATCCACCAAACATTTTGAGGCATTTGGTGAATTTGAGACTTTCATGTTTCAAAGTGTTTATCTCACTGAAACAAGCGTTTAAGTGAATCTCGCAGAAAACTTTCAGTCATTTAGTGAATGTGAGATTTTGATGAACCAAAGTGCTTATCTCACTGAAATAAGTGTTTTAGTTCAATCCAGCATTAAATTTTGAGTCATTTGGTGACTGTGAGATTTTCTTGTTCCAAAGTGCTTATCTCACTGAAATGAACGTTTTAGTCAATCCAGTATACATTTTGAGTCATATGGTGAATGAGAGATTTTGACGTTCCAACGTGCTTATCTTACTGAAATAACCGTTTTAGACAAACTAACAACAAGCTTGGAGTCATTTGGTGACTGTGAGATTTTGATCATCCAAAGAGCCTATCTCACTGTGATAATCGTGTTCCTACAACCAGCATTAAATTTTGTGTCATTTGCTGAATGTGAGATTTTGATGTTCCAAAGTGCTTATCGCACTGAAATAGGCGTTTTCGTTAAACTAGCAACATGCTTTGAGTCATTTGGTGCATGTGAGATTTTCATGTTCCAAAGTGCTTATCTCGCTGAAATAAGGGATCCAGTCAATCAAGCATTCATTTTGAGTCATTTGGTGAATGTGAGATTTTGATTTTCCAAAGTACTTACCTGACTGAATTAACTGTTTTAGACAAACTAGCAACAAGCTTTGAGTCATTTGGTGAATGTGAGATTTTGATGTTCCAAAGTGTTTATGTCACTGACATAAACGAACTAATACAACCACCATTAAATTTTGTGTTATTTGGTGAATGTGAGATTTTCAAGTTCCAAAACTCTTATCTCACTGAAATAAGAGTTTCAGTGAATCTAGCAAAAAGGATTGTCTCATTTGGTGAATGGGAGATTTTGGTGTTGCAAAGTGCTTCTCTCATTGAAATAAGCATTTCAGTGTGACTGGCAGCAAGCTTTGAGTCATTTGGTGATGATGAGATTTTGGTGTTCCAGAGTGCTTATCTCATTGAAAGAACAGTGTTAATACAACCAGCATTAAATTTTGTGTAATTCGGTGAATGTAAGATCTTGATGTTCCAAAGTGCTTATCTCGATGAAATAAGTGTTTCAGTCAATCCAGCAATCAGTTTGAGTCATTTGGTGAATGGGAGATTTTGATGTTTCAAAGTGCTAATCTCACTGAAGTGAGCATTTTAGTGAAACTGGCAGCAAGCTTTCAGTCGTTTAGTGAATGTGAGATTTTAATGTCCCAAAGTGCTGATCTCACTGAAGTAAGAGTTTTACTTAATACAGCATATATTTTGAGTCATTTGGTGAATGTGTGAATTTGATGTTCCAAACTGCTTATCTCACTGAAACAAGTGCTTCATTCAATCCAGCATATATTTTGTGTCATTTGGTGAATGGGTGATTTTGGTGTTGCAAAGTGCTTATCTCACTGAAATAAGGGTTTTAGTTAAACTAGCAACATGCTTTGAGTCATTCAGTGAAAGTGAGAGTTTCATGATCCAAAGTGCTTATCTCACTTAAATAAGCATTTTAGTCAATCTAGCAATGACGTTTATGTCATTTGGTGCATGTGAGATTTTGATGTTCCAAAGTGC
>NW_025968946.1:12268-15780 GCF_021869965.1 Rhincodon typus
ACGTTTATGTCATTTGGTGCATGTGAGATTTTGATGTTCCAAAGTGCTTATCTCACTGATATAAACGAGCTAATACAACCACCATTAAATTTTGTGTTATTTGGTGAATATGAGATTTTCACATTCCAAAGTTCTTATCTCACTGAAATAAGCATTTTAGTGAATCCGGCAACAAAGATTGTCTCATTTGGTGAATGGGAGATGTTGGTTTTGCAAAGTGCTTCTCTCATTGAAATAAGCATTTCAGTGTAACTGGCAGCAAGCTTTGAGTCATTTGGTGATGATGAGGTTTTGGTGTTCCAAAGTGCTTATCTCATTGAAAGAAAAGTGTTAATACAACCAGCATTAAATGTTGTGTAATTCAGTGAATGTAAGATTTTGATGTTCCAATGTGCTTATCTCGATGAAATAAGTGTTTCAGTCAATCCAGCATACAGTTTGAGTCATTTGGTGAATGAGAGATTTTGATGTTCCAAAGTGCTTATCTCACTGAAATAAGTGCTTTGCTCAATCCAGCATATATTTTGTGTCATTTGGTGAATGGGTGATTTTGGTGTTGCACCGTGCTTCTGTCATTGAAATAAGCATTTTGGTGGAACTAGCAGCAAACTTTCAGTCGTTTAGTGAAAGAGAGATTTTGATGTTCCAAAGTGCTTATCTCACTGAAGTAATCGCTTTAGTTAAACTAACAACGTGCTTTGAGTCATTTGGTGAATGTGAGATTTTGGTGTTCCAAAGTGCTTATGTCACTGACGTAAACGAGCTAATACAACCAGCATTAAATTTTGTGTTATTTGGTGAATGTGAGACTTTCACGTTCCAAAGTTCTTATCTCACTGAAATAAGCGTTTCAGTGAATCTAGCAACAAGGATTGTCTCATTTGGTGAATGGGAGATTTTGGTGTTGCAAAGTGCTTCTCTCATTGAAATAAACATTTTAGTGGTACTAGCAGCAAGTTTTCAGTCGTTTAGTGAATGAGAGATTTTGATTTTTGAAAGTACTTATCTCGCGGAAATAAGCATTTTAGTTAAACGAGCAACATGCTTTCAGTCATTTGGTGTATGTGAGATTTTCATGTTCCAAAGTGATTATCTCACTGAAATAAACGTGTTAATAAAACAAGCATTCAACTTTGGAACATCATAATCTTACATTCACCAAATGACTCAAAATTCAGGCTGGATTGATAAAAACGCTTATTTCAGTGCCCTAAGCACTTTGGAACATGAAAATCTCACATACACCAAATGACTGAAGGTTTGCTGGCAGTTTCACTAAAATGCTTACTTCAGTGAGATAGGCGCTTTGGAACATCAAAATCTCACATTCACCAAATGACTCAAAATATGTGCTGGATTGACTTGAAACACTTATTTCAGCGAGGTAAGCACTTTGCGTAATTTGGTGAATGTAAGATTTTGATGTTCCAAAGTGCTTACCTCACTGAAATAAGTGTTTCAAGTCATTCCAGCACATTTAGAGTCATTTGGTGAATGTGAGATTTTCATCTTCCAAAGTTCTTATTCACCAAATGAGACAATCCTTGTTGCTAGATTCACTAAAACGCGTATTTCAGTGAGATGAGAGATTTTGATGTTCGGAAGTGCTTATCTCACTGAAACAAACGAGATAATTCAACCACGATTAAATTTTGTGTTAGTTGGTGAACGTGAGAGTTTCATGTTCCAAAGTTCTTATCTCACTGAATTAAGCATTTCAGTGAATCTAGCCGCGAGGACTGTCTCATTGAAAGAAGCGATTTTATGAATCCAGCATACATCTTGAAAACAGTTGGTGAATGTGAGATTTTGATGGTGCAAAGTGCTTATCTCACTGAAGTAAGCATTTTCGTGAAACTAATCAAAATCACACATTCACCAAATGACTCAATGTATATTCTTGGAGGACCGAAGCATTTATTTCAGTCAGATAAGCACTTTGGGATACCCAAATCACAGATTCACAAAATGATTCAAAGCATGTTGCTAGTTTAACTAAAACGCTTATTTCAGTGAGAGAAGCACTTTGCAACATCAAACTCTCACATTCACCAAATGACTCAAACTAAGAACATGCTTATTTCAGTGAGAAAAATACTTTGGAACATTAAAATCATGCATTCACCAAATGACTCTAAAATGATTACTTCAGTGAGATGAGCACTTTGGAACATCAAAATCTCTCATTCGCCAAATGAGTCAATAAGTAAGCTGGAATGACTGAATCACTTATTTCATCGAGAAAAGCACTTTGGAACATCAAAATCTCGCATTCACCGAATGACTCAAAGAATGTTGCTGGTTTAACTAAAACGCTTAATTAAGTGAGATAAGCACTTTGCAGCATTAAACTCACACATTTACCAAATGACTCAATGGATATTCCGGAAGGACCGAAGCACTTATTTCAGTCAGATAAGCACTTTGGGATACCAAAATCACAGATTCACCAAATGACTCAAAGCATATTGCTAGTTTAACTAAAACAATTACTTCAGTGAGATTAGCACTTTGGAACATTAAAAACTCTCATTCACCAAATGACTCAAAGCATGTTGTTCGTTTAACTAAAATGTATAATTCCGTGAGATAAGGACATTGGATCATGAAAATCATACATTCACCAAATGACTCAAAGCCTATTTTTAGTTTAACTAAAAAGATTACTTCAGTGAGATTCGCACTTTGGAACATCAAAATCACACATTCAAAAAATGACTCAAAGCACGTTGCTAGTTTAACTAAATAGATTTCCTCAGAGAGTTTTTCACTTTGGAACATTAAAATCTCTCATTCGTCAAATGACTCAAAGCATTTTGCTCGTTTAACTGAAATGCTTACTTCACTGAGTTGAGCACTTCAGAACATCAAAATCTCACATTCAACAAATGACTCAAAGCATGTTGCCAATTTAACGAAAACGCATTTTTCAGTGAGATAAGCACTTTGAAACATCAAAATCTCTCATTCAGCAAATGACTGAAAACATGTTGCAAATTTAACTCAAACGCTTATTTCCGTGAGAGAAGCACTTTGGATCATCAAAATCTCATATTCAACAAATGACTCAAAGCATGTTGCTAGTTTAACTGAAACGATTACTTCAGTCAGATTAGCACTTTGGAACATCATAATCTCTCATTCACCAAATGAATCAATACATATGCTGGATTGACTGAAACACTTGTTCCAACGTGCTTTTCTCGATGAAATATCAAAATCTCGTATTCAACAACTGACTCAAAGCATGTTGCTAGTTTAGCTAAAACGCTAATTTCAGTGAGATAAGCACTTTGGAACATCAAAATCTCACATTCACCGAATGACCCAAAGAATGTTGCTTGTTTAACTAAAACGCTTATTTCAGTGAGAGAAGCACTTTGAGTCATTTGGTGAATGTGTGATGTTAATGTTGCAAAGCGCTTCGCTCACTGAAATAAGCGTTCTGGTTAAACGAGCAACATTCTTTGGAACATCAAAATCTCTCATTCACCAAATGACTCAAAGCATGT
>NW_025968946.1:15790-18618 GCF_021869965.1 Rhincodon typus
CATCAAAATCTCTCATTCACCAAATGACTCAAAGCATGTTGCTCGTTTTACTAAAACGCTTTTTTCATTGAAATAAGCACTTGGGATGTTGAAAATCTCGCATTCAACGAATAACTCAAAGCATGTTGCTCGTTTTACTAAAACGCTTTTTTCAGTAAGAAAAACACGTTGGAACATTCAAATCCCACATTCACCAAATGCATCAAAAACGATTACTTCAGTGAGATGAGCACAAATGACTCAAAATGTCTGCTGGATTAATTGAAACACTTATTTCATCGAGAAAAGCACATTGGAACATCAACATCCCATATTCAACAATTGAGTCAAAGCATGATGCTCGTTTAGCTAAAACGCTAAATTCAGTGAGATAAGCAGTTTTGAACATCAGACGCTCACATTCACCAAATGACTCAAAGCATGTTGCTAGTTTATCTAAAACGATTACTTCAGTGAGATAAGCACTTTGAAGCATCAAAATCTCTCATTCACCAAATGACTCAAACCATGCTGCTCGTTAACTAAAACGTATATTTCCGTGAGATAATGACGTTGGAACATGAAAATGATACATTCACCAAGTGACTCAAAGCCTTTTTTTAGTTTAACTAAAAAGATTTTTTCAGTAAAATGAGCACTTTGGAACATCAAAATCTCTCATTTGCCAAATGACTCGAAATGCATGCTGGATTAACTGAAACACATGTTTCACCGAGAAAAGCAATTTGGAGCGTCGAAATCTCATATTCAACAAATGACTCAAAGCATGTTGCGAGTTTAACCAAAGCTCTAATTTCAGTGTGATAAGCAGTTTTGAACATCAGAACCTCACATTCTCCAAATGACTCAAGGCATGTTGCTAGTTTAACTAACAAGATTACTTCAGTAAGATGAGAACTTTGGAACATCAAAATCTCTCATTCACCAAATGACTCAAAATGAATGCTGGATTAACTGAAACACTTGTTTCATCGAGAAAAGCACTTTGGAACATCGAAATCTCACATTCAATAAATGACTCAAAGAATGTTGCTCTTTGAACTGAAATGCTTATTTCAGTGAGTTAAACACTTTCGGACATTAAAATCTCTCATTCTACAAATGAATCAAAATGAATCCTGTATTGACTGAAACACTTATTTCACAGAGAATAGCACTTTGCAACATCAAAATGTCATACTCAACAAATGACTCAAAGTATGTTGCGAGTTTAACTACAACGCTTATTTCATTAACAGAAATCATACAAAAACATATTTTGAGCCATTTGGTGAATGCGTGATTTTCTTGTTCAAAAGTGATTTTTTCAGTCGAAAAAGCAGTTTACTTAAACTAGCAACATGCTTTGAGTCATTTGGTGCAAGTGAGATTTTGATGGACCAATGTGTGTATCGCACTGAAATAAGCGTTTTCGTTAAACAAGCAACATACTTTGAGTCATTTGTTGAATGTGAGATTTTGATTTTCCAAATTGCTTTTCTCTCTGAAATAAGTGTTTCAGTCAATCCAGCATACATTTTGAATCATTTGGTGAATGAGAAATGTTATTGTTCCATAGTGCTAATCTGACCGAAGTAATCATTTTGATTAATTAAACAACATGCTTTGAGTCATTTGGTGAAAGTGTGATTTTGGTATCTCACTGATATAAGTGCTTCGGTCATGCCAGAATATATTTTGAGTCATTTGGTGAATTTGTGATTTTCATGTTCTAAACTGCTTATCTCAAAGATAAAAGCGGTTTAGTTAAACTGGCAACATACTTTCAATCATTTGGTGAATGCGAGATTTTCATGTTCCAAAGTGCTAATATCACTGAAGTAATGTTTTTAGTTAATCTAACAACATGCTTTGAGTCATTTGGTGAAAGAGAGATTTTGAAGTACCAAAGTGCTTATCTCAGTGAGATAAGCGTTTTAGATGAACTAGCAACGTGCTTTGTGTCATTTGGTGCAAGGGAGATTTTGATATACCAATGTGCTTCTGTCACTCAACTAAGCGTTTTAGTTATACTAGCAACATACTTTGAGTCATTCGTTAAGTATAAGATTTTATTGTTCCAAAGTGCTTTTCTCGATGAAATAAGTGTTTCAGTCAATCCAGGATACATTTTAGGTCATTTGGTGAATGTCGGATTTTACCGTCCCAAGGTGTTTATCTCACTGAAATGAGCATTTCAGATAAAAGGGGAACTTGCATTGAGTCCTTCGTTTTAATCGAGATTTTCATGTTCCAAAGTCCTTATATCAATGAAAAGAGTGTGTTAGTCAAACTACCAACATGCTATGAGTCATTTAGTGAATGAGAGATTTTGATTTTTAATAGTGCTTATCTTACTGCTATAAGCGTTTCAGTTAAACAACGAACGTGCTTTGAGGCATTTGGTTAAAGTGAGATTTTGGTGTACCAATGTGCTTCTGTCACTCAAATAAGCGTTTTAGTTAAACTCGCAAAATACTTTGAGTCATTTGTTGCGTGTGAGATTTTGATGTACCAAAGTGCTTTTCTCGATTAAGTCAGTGTTTCAGTTAATCCAGTTTACATTTTGAGTCATTTGCTGAATGAGGGATTTTAACGTCCCCAAGTGTTTATCTCACTGAAAGAAGCATTTGAGGTAAACGAGCAACATGCTTTGAGTCATTCGGTGAATGCGAAATTTTCCTGTTCCAAACTGCTTGTATCAATGAAAAAAGTGTTTTAGTCAAACTAGCAACATGCTTTGAAAAATTTGGTGAATGAGATTTTTTGGTGTTTCAATTTGCTTCTTTTACTGAAATTAGCGTTTTTGTTAAAGAACCAAAGTGCTTTGAGTCATTTGGAGAAAGAGA